>NW_019174257.1:4780418-5037366 GCF_002260705.1 Seriola dumerili | reverse complement strand
AAAAAAAACACACACACACACACACACACACACACACACACACACACACACACACACACACACAAACAAACACAACGTACAGCATGTCTTCTTCCATCATTTTTCTTTCATTCCTTTTTTTCTGTCTTTCTTGCTCTCTTTCCTTTTTTTCCTTGGTCTGTCCCTCTCATCTCTCAGCTGGCTGTCCTTGTTCGATCCCCAAATAACCACATCCTCTCAGCGTGTTAACAAAGACCCCCAATCAAGAGATAAATGTCTTTTTTGTGTGTTTTTATCCCGTCTTTTTCTCTCATTGTCCCTCCCTCTGCTTTGAACCAAAAACACAACATTTGCTAATTTATTCTATCTTGGATTTGTTCTTTCCTCTGTAAGTACACAGTCAATATATTAAAACATTATCTCTGCAATTACCACTATGAGGAGCTCACTTGCAAATGCACTGAACCAAGTAAGTGAGGACTGGGAATCATTTGTTACGAGGAAAAGAGTACAATCATATGCATGTTCTGCATGAGAGAAATAGTGATATGTTTGCATTGTATGTTAATGGAAGCAATGTTAAATGTCTTGATTAGTATTTAATGTGTTGTATGACAACCTGTGATATCAACCCTTTGGAAATATCCCCCAATGATTAGAGGATAATAAAACAGGATAGCAGTATAGCTCTATACATTCTGTTACTCAGGTAATGTATTTGCTTTAAAATAGACATATAGTTAAAATTATGTTTTTTTTCATTGTGTACCTAGTGCAGTCTGTCATGCTGGGAAGGTGAAGGACAGTTGTCCTATGAGCATACATCTTTCTGACAGTCGACCTAGCTGCAGGCTATTGTGTCTAATAACAGACACACACAAACACACAGATGCACACATACATATGCCGAATCCCCCTCCCCCGTTGAATAAATCAACACATGAAGCATATAATTCTCCATGTAGGGGCCGTTTAAGGGGGCATTATGGCCCATTTTAAAATCTCATTAGCAGGGCAGCTGCACTTTGCACCCCATGCTGGTGACTGGGACTCTCTTTTTGTTTTGGTTTTTGTACTGGGGGTCCAAACAGAAACCTCATCCCCCTCCTACCTCCATCCCCACCATGCATCCCCAAAAAGAAATACTGGCACACTCAGTAGCAAACTGCATGAACACACACACACACACACACACACACACACACACACACACACACACACACACACACACGCACACACACACACACACACGCACACACACACAGAGTACGTTTACGCTGCATCTTCTGATTTTTTCCCCTCAGTGGAAACTCGCATGTGAAGTTCTGTAATCAGTGTGAACAGCAAAAAGCTTGTGACTTGAATGCCTAAATCTAAATAGTTGTCATGTAACAATAAATTAATCTTAAACTCACCTGTCAGCCACAGCAGCTTGACATGGAATTTAGCACAAGACAAATAGATGAACTGATTGTTATGTCTCAGCTAATTATCACTGAAGTGCACTAATGTAACTGTAATGGGTAAAAACAAAAGTGGATATGTTTTTGTTATTGTTAAAATGCATATCTTACACCCCAGTAAATACCCTGTTGTTGTCATGTAGGTTGTCAGTTGTTGTTCCATCTGTGAGGATTCACAAAGTGCAGTAGCAGCAGTTACTGCCATGCCAGCTGTTTGTGATCTGTTATTTTTTTTAGTTTTGATTCATTGATTAAAGTTGCACCCATAATGTTAGCAAAAGAAATCACTCTGGTATTATGTTGATAAGCAGTTGTGCAGCTTTCCCTCATAATTACAGTCACAATAAGCCAGGTGAAAGGAGTACACTTTTTGAGGATTCTGAACATGGTCATTCTGCAATCGTCAGTTTCCAGAAGATTCATCATCCTATTTTTCTTTGTTCCACAAAGATGATGAAGCAGAAACATTCTCAGTGAGGTGTTGACAGACCTTCTTTTTTATGTACTCTAGATTAATTTTGTTTAGAAGTGAGTTTTATTATAAAATTGTAGATTATTCACCAGATTGAAAGAAAGAATAAACAATCAAATAAAATCCAAATAAAATCATATTTTAATACTCCTTAAATAATTAGCTACTTCTTGATCATTTGTCACACCATGACTGCCTCTGTCCCTCCACACTTTCTACAAATTAAACAATGACTCCTTTTGATTTTGTTTTTTGAAAAAGTAGTTATTCACAATAAACAACTAGATTCTTCAACCATAACTGCAACTAGCCCGCTGTTATGTTTGGCTATTTTTACACTCTGTCACCAGCTTCAAGCTCAACACTAATTTTTTTTTCAAGCAATGCCAGAACTTGATAAGAGAAGGTGTGTGAAAATAATAACTTCACACCTTGTCGGAGAGGATTCAGCCAGTTCCCCTTATGTGTATTTTGGTGGAACAATAAATCTAAGAGAGAGAACTTTGTACTCCCTGAAGCTTGCATTTGCTCGATGGGAGCTTTGTATAGCCACAAACAAACTCTGGAAGTGCACAAGCGTGGTAAGGGTAAACATGCTAGGTGGTTGGTACACAGCTTTGGGCATATTTCTGGCACTCTGTCCGTACAATATGCAATGAAGGGTGAGGTGCCAGTGTTAGCAGGAAAGAAAACGAAGAGAAAAAAAATCCTTCACTGTCGAAAATAATTCAGTGAAGTGTAGAATTTAGCAGGGACTATTTATAAACTGGGAAAAACTTCACAGCCTGTACTTTAAGAGAAGGTCATGCAAGGCAAGATGGAGAGGTGCCATGAATGAGGTTCTGGCAGATGTAGAAGCTGTCGTTTTGTCTCTTCTTCTCTCTCTGTTTCCTTTCCTCACTTCCTCCAGACTGCTTGTGTCTTTCTACACTATCTTCCTTTCCCATCTCCCCCCACTGCGCATGTGTCAATTTCGTGCTTATGACATAGCCAGGACTTATGAGCTATAGGCTAATCCTTGAATTAAAATACCTCTGTATCGAATTGCACCGTGCACTCTTTAGGAGTTCATGATAAAGTTTTCAGCAAGTTGGCTGTCACAGAATTGTACACTCCAAATTAAATCAGTCGGTTTTTGGCAAAAATGGATGTACAAATGGGAGGTGTGCTGTTTGCTCACTGGCATTCTGAGTCAATATTGCTTTAGTGGTTACTACTGTGCCAACAGTAGGACTCTGGCAAAACTAAGCAAATAATGGTTAAAATCATTCAGTGTGCTGAGACCTTGAGTTGTGTTTTTGCCCTTGTTGCAGGGTTGCTCACGCAATAGACTGCATTTGGTAGAAACTATGTCTGTACACAAACTAAATAAGCTGGATTGTACCACTGGTTGAACAAGGGGAAAATACATATACGGTGTAGGCTGTTTATGCATTTAAGTTTGCTTAAGATTATTTGTTTATTTGACAGGGGGCGGTGCACTTCATTGGTTACTGTAACATTAAAGTAATAAAGAGAGCATTAATTTTTTTTAAATACTGCTACATTACATTTGGGGTTTAACCTTCTTTTTTTTAAACTTACCTCGGTAAAACACTTTTGCACTTCCTATGACTTTAGTTCTACACACACCTCATAAACCACGTAGGGTGTGGGTCTACCTCCCCCAGTAATTTGCTGCATGTCCTTGCCATGTTGAATGTAAAAAGAGAGAGAACAAGGAGAACATCAGATAGCAGTGCGGCTGCATCCTCCCTACACCAGATCCAGCCAGATCCACTGATAGACGTGAGGCTGACGGAGAGAGTATACGCTGCAGACAGGATATTAGAATGGACGTTTCCTTCTTCCATACGCCACAGGCAGGGCCCTCTCCCACTTGTCTTCTCTGTAGAAAGACACAGAGAAAAGATAAAGACGTGAGCGGAGCTGACAGGCTGCTGGAGCCACGGTCTCCTCCGCTGTTTGCATCTTGAGCCGGTTTCTGATTTGATCCTGAGAGGATGATTGTGATGGGGGCTTTTTTTTTTTCTTTTTTGGTATGTGGACAGCAGATGGCAAGGGATGATGCAGATCTCTATGTATGAGGTGGTAGGAAGCTATTTGATGCAAAGTAACAGTATTTGTCTTGTTTTAATTTAACCTTTATTTACTCATGTTGCCCCAGTGAGATGAGGAATGTTTTTATTCCTGGAGACAGGGTCAAGAGAGCCACATCATGATACATTTATGGTTTTAGAAAAACAAGATACAATATGAAAACGCAGATTTCAAACAAAGATGTGAGAGAAAAAAGGAAAAGCAAATTCCCAACAAAGGGCAAGGGTTAAGGGTGTCACTTTTCTTGGAGCGCCCATAATCTACGGACAGATTCATACAACAAGGGCCGGATTTACAAAGGCTTTTGTGCCAGTTTTTTTCTTAGCACAGATGTGACTCATTTTGCCCCCGACACATGTGCTGTATGCATCAAACGGCACACTGTATTGGAATTTGTCTGCCATTTTAGTGAGTCTTTCCACTGTTGTGACGGTTATTTAATCCAAAATTAGTTGTTCAAATTTTAACTGATTAGTAGATTGATTAATGTAGTTTAATCTAAATAATCCATTTTCCTTTTCAACTTCCTCAGCAGCAGTGTAAGCCATGTCAAATTTTATAAACAAACAAATTTGTGGCAGAAATTTGTGGCACTGGTGAGAGAGGCTGTGTGTTTTCATAACTGCCTGTAAACTCTCTGATGGAAAAAGTGAAGAAACCAGTTCAGTGATATAATGAACTTTGCATGACCATCAACTCCACTTTAATTGGCAGCAACTGCATTTTGTTAAAAGTGCATCTGTGTGTGCATGCCAGTGCATTCATGCGTCTGAATTAGTGTGTGTGTATGCATGCCTGTGGATGGGCATTCCATATGTGTGAGCATGTATGCATGCATGCATGCGTATTTCATCACACATGACCTACTGTACCTACATACTAAGCTCCGCGCTCTCTGCAGTGGTGCTTCTTGTGACACCATAAGGTTTCAAATTTGTTTATGAATACATGTTTAACCAGAATCATCTGTACTGTGTGTATAAGAGTGACTTACACCTGCATCACCACCACCACCTCCCCACGTCACCGACCAAATACCAAAATGCCCTAATGAAGCAGACCGATAACACTACTCCTCACTGTAACCATATTTTACCGACAACAGCTTTATTCTAACATGACCTCATTAGCATGTAAAAATGGATCCATATGTGCTTGTCGTGCCCGTGCATGTGAACTGACACATAATTTACATACTTAACAAGCAGCCGAGCGTGAATAAAACACGTGAACCGTAACGAGACGGGAAACATCCTGCAACATATGTCCTGATCGGACGGTGGATCGGCCCTCTCCATTCTACCTTGTTTAGGCCTTGAGCAGAACACCTCAATGCCTCCATATAGCAAGAGCTGAAACAGATGTACCTCCTTTTACTGTATGATAAAAATTATTCAAACTCTCCAGCTGTGGGGGCAAAGCATTCGCTGTTACATTTTATAGCACTTTGTGTGGTGGTGGTGGTGGTGGTGGTGGTGGTGGTATACTGTGAATGGTTTTAGCTTGCTGTAATTCTGGTGTTGAGCTACACAGGATGGGGCCAGCCAGGAGATAATATACATATGGGATTACTACGTGTCGGATGCAGCACTGACTGAAGTGCATAAGTATAAACACGGCCGACTTATGTTAAACGAGAGCGTGAATTTATGGTAGAGCTCAGTCGCACCTGGCCTCATCTTTCTCTGGCTCTTCTTTCTCTGTCTCTTGCTCTCTCTTTATCCCTCACCCTCAGATACTATGTATGTGAATTGGTAATTGCCTGATACACTAGGAGTTTAATGAGAAAATGTCGGGCAAAGGCAATCACCAGTTTCAGGCTATTTGCTTTCAGCAAAGATTATTTCAGTGAGTGAGTGCACAAAATTGGATCATTATGGAGTGGGTTTTATAATATGAGACTGACAGAGAGCATTAGAACAAGTAGGCATTTTGCTTTCTTGTTTAACTATAGCACTCTTTTTTACATTCATCTGTAAGCGGTTGACAGAACATTTAAGAGAGACAATTTTAAAGAAAGTGATGAATAGAGAAGGTGCAAGAAAGTGCGAGAGAAAGGGGAGGCAATCCAAAAGCAATAGATTGGAAAAAAATCTTTTTTGTATTTTTTAAGTCTTTATATGTGCTGAGTTCCAGAGGCATCGAGATTTTTCTTCTTACGGGTCTGCTTTCAAACAGCAGCACTGGATTTATTTGGAGACTGACAGCACAGCATTTCAATTAAACTAATAGACAATCTGAAAAGTATGGTGGGAGTAGGAGAAGGAATAAGAGACTAGCAGCAAGAAAAAAAAAGGAGTGAGACAGTTTAACAAATGGGATGATATTTGTTTTCAGCTGATAATGATGACAACGTTGATGAATATCAAATGGCTGGCATTTGTCAGTGGCCGGCTGCAGCTGGCTACCGGGCAACTCGTAGGTGTGAATGTTACACCGAGTGTGAAGCAGATGATTTTTGCAAAAAGCCAGATATTTAACTCTTGAGGGTTCAATAAAAGTAAAAAAAAAAAAAAACTGTGGGAAAGTATTCATAGAGCACAAATGTCGATTCAGACAAAGACATTTTTTTTTTACTCTGATGTAAAAACACCACTCCTCTATCCTCATTCCCTCCATAACACCCCCAAAAGCAAGTGAACCTAAAACCTCCTTCAGGCCTGGTTCCACAAGCCAAGACATTTGTGTGGTTGGCACGGTATGGTCCTTATTTCCTATATACGGTATTTTGAACATATGGGCCAGACCGAGTAGACAAAGCCAGTCTATCCGATGCCAGCAGGGCAGCACATAAACTCCTAATCCTGTCGATCTTTCCATCCAGAAAAGTGCTGGAAGCGTTCCCAGAGTTACAGTAGGCTGAGGCCGCGATGACTTCACCCTGAGACAACCTAATTGGGGAACTGTCATGACATTACTGTCAACCCCCCTTTAAACAAAACTTTGACTTTGAATCGTGCTGTGAATTATGGTCTTGAGGAAAATGCCAGTTGGGATTTTTTTTGATTAGTAGTGTCAGAGGACGTATTAAGAAGTGGGGTGGTGGGTCTGCGGACAGAGAGGTTGTGGATCTGTGAATGGGTAATCACATCTGCAATCCCAGGCCCTGCCACCTAATACTCACGGCAGGGTCCAAGGTAAACACAGCTGTGAAATGTCCTGAGTGACTGCACAAATAATAAATCTGTATGGGTGCAGTGGGCGGCTGCTGGGTCGCTTCTCCTACAACCCTCTGCGTCTGTCTGTCTCTCATTCTTTCCTAGAGGGACAGTAGCAGCACTCATAATCAGCAGTAGAATGCAGTGACTGTGTACGTATGAAAGACAGCGGCAAATCAAGATGGATGACAAAAAGAATGACAACATGCGTGCTTTGGAGGTATCGCAGATTTGGCTTCATCCATCCATCCACATTTATTCCCAATTTAGACAAGCTGTTTTGTTTGGAGCGCAGTGCTGCTTAGAAGTGTGTGAAACATTATGAGACAGAATGCATTCATGTGAGGAGAATACAATGTCCTCTTTTTAAAACTGTGCACTGCAGAGCTGGCCTTATATGTTCGGTGGAGGTAAGAAATACTAAGCCACATTATATCAAATGTTACCTCCCCTCAGGATAGAAACTTTTTATACTTCAAATCCAGATTTAGCAAGCCAAAAAGCGAGTATGACTGAGACTTTACAACTGTGTGAAAAACAATAAAAAATACTGTTGATAGCCTGCGTAAATTTAAGATATATTTAATGCTGGGAAGAAATGTCTATTTTGAGTCATCACACTAATCTGTTTCCAGGACTTGAGCCAAAAACAAGTCTTGTCATTCTCAATGTTACTCATTTTCCTAAAGAATTAAAGAGTAGATCTGGAAAGCTACAGTTCAGCTACTGTTGTGTCAGCCAATGTTAAACAACAGCCTGTGACACAGCCCCATATTGATATTTAATTATGTAACTGTTTAAAGGGATTTGTTTGTTGTATCTCCACTTAAGCTTTACATTAACCCCAATAACAACTGACCCCTTGTTAATTCTACCCTTGCCTGTCAACTATTTTCTCCAACTCTAACCCCAAACATAAGATTCAAACACTCACTATCTGTTGGTTTCACTTTTTCATATTTTTCTAAATATTATTTTGAAACTCTTTTTATTATCTATTACTATTAAGTTATCTGAAAAAAGAGATTAATATAATACAAACAAAATGTGGCCAACTTTGACTCTTGAACACTCTTCTTGGTTGTACTTTCCATAACCGGTGTCTGCATTCCCAAGCGAAATGCTAATTCACTCAGACCTACTGTAGCTCAGAACAAGGTGAAAGTTGCTTTGACAGGATGAAAGAGTTGGATTTTAAATTCATCGTGAATTTTCATAACAAAGTTTAGTAAAAGAAATTAAGGCCCTGTAATATAAGATTGTTGCTATTACTACTTATCACACTCAGAGTCAACACTCCAGTCTGTATTTGTATGGCACACAACTACCTATCTTTCAAAGTTGTTTTTTTTTTCTTCTCGTGAGGCTAGTAGGATGAGAGTCACGGTCGGCTGAAGTCATTAGTGATGTGAAAGATAAATTTGTTTTTTGGGTTTTTTTTTTACAAACTGGGTCTTATGTTTTCTTATTTTTTTCAGTTGCAGTACAAAGCTTCCCATTATTCATTGCTGACATCTACTCATGCAGCTACAAGAGTAGCCATAACTTTACAACCAATAGGCCGATTTTGCAAACGACACAATCAGTCTAAGCCATACAAGTTAAGCTCAATCATTCAAAACATTTATAGAAGTAAAATTTGTTGTTTAACTTTGCATTATTAAAACCTGTTTGATCATTTGCGCGATTGCCTCATGCGCTGGGCCATGATTGCTAAATGCTTACATCATCACAATCACGACCACAACACTGTGACTTAAATGGCTTTTTAATAGGATCTGGAAATAATCTACCCAAAAATATTCAACACAGATTGTTACCCAGTTAAAAGAGTCAGGCAATGCAGACGATCCACTGCACAAGTGTTTGCCTAACCCATTCTGTCATTTCTTTGTCTCCACAGTGTGGAGATCTCCTGGAGGGGGTTCAAAGCAGGTGTAGGAACATTGACTTTGTCATCGCTTTTACTTGTGTTCTTCTTGTCAAGAGGTGTTGAATACTCTCCGTGTCTCTGGCACTGTGGGCAGTGGAGGAAGCCAGGGAGTTTTTCCCACTCAGTCATCACAGACACCCAAAGCACCAACCGGACACATCAGTGCTGTCCATGTCAATAATGTCAGTAGTGAACTGTGTTTGACTGGCCAAGAAGAAATTCAGTTTGACCACGTTCTAGGGTGATTATGCAACATTTCAGCTTTGAAATATGCAGATTTATTCTCATGCCTTAAGATAGCTCTGTCTCGATCAATATCCACCAAACTTTCTGCCAGTAGAAACAGCATACACCAACAATGAAAGCTAAAGCACTACCCATAGTCATCCATAGCTGTGACAACCAGGACCTAGATATCCTTACAATATCCTTGTCACAGAGAGTTGCCCACTCTATTACCATTTTATGTTTCCATGCTTCCAGTGCTTGCTGGGTAATACTGTCTCCAAGAGTTGGAAACACAGCAGAAGAGTTTATCCTGCCACCCAATGTGCAGCAGAGAAATTTCTTCTGTTGACAGCGGCACAGTTATTACAGAAAATCCCTTCAGCATCTCTGCTCAGCGCTTTCTTTTCCTTGCACTTTTCTCCAATATGACCAGTCCAGCACTACAGCAATATTTACAGGGCACCACAGCACTTCTCACTGTTATTTGTTATTGCCAGGACTGAATCCTCTTGTCAAAACAAGCATTCAATTTTAATCGAGTTTCACATGTTGAATGGATGCCTCTAAGGACTATTTCACACCAAATCTGTTGAAAATTTTTCTTTTTTTTTTCTGGCCTCAAGGCCACTTAGAGAGGTTATACTCCAAACAAGAAAATGAGAAGATATCTAGGGATAATGTCTGATGTCTAATGTATATTTACTTTGTAAATCATAGTTCTTCTCTGGGTTTTAACTCTATAATAATGTGTGAGCATGAGTGCACAATTTATCCAACCCTTTTCAAATTTTAGGTGTAATATAATGAACATTTTGAAGAGGAGATATAATCTGAGTTAAACCAGGTTGTTATAATAAGCTCACCTTCATAAATACCGTCAAACCACAAAACACTCCTCTCATATCAGCCTTGCTGTTTTAACATTTGAGAAATACGCCTTCTCTAAAGCAGATTAAATGACTTAAGATAGAGTGACATACTGTGGTAGTGAGAGCAGGCTGTGGGAGAGAATTGTTCATCCTCACAAGTAGTGTATTGGCCATGTAAATAAAATGTAAAGTATGTGTACTCTTAAATTCTTCAAATAAAAGGCCACTGCGGCTGACTTCCACCACACTGACAGGGAACCATTTTGTCAGTCACGGTCACTATCAACATTTTGCTGTGCCTTTAAATGCACTTTCATACTTGGTTATGAAGACTTGTGTGTGGGGGGGCACCGTTGTGTTGATTGAGTCACATCCAGCAGGACTGCTGTGGGTGCAAACAGCCTGCGGTATTAGCATGTATAAACAGGCTTATAAATGGAGCACTATTTGGCTGTTCATTTTCATCCTCTTAACAGTAAACAAGGCGGAACAGGCCCTGACACCCTCAAATAAATGGAGACCAACGCACGCAAATTCAGCTGCAGCGGGGAACCGAGGAGGGTTGTTTGAGTTAAGGTCAATCCTGTTTAGATTGCATTGGTTGTAGGCTGATTTTTTTGCGTTTTGTTTGTTGAGCTTTTCTGCGAGGTTAATCACGTATTCATGTATTCTGAAATCTGATGTTGTAATGAATGTGACTATGTTTGCTTGTGTTGTTGGGCTGCTTTTTATGGTGAAGTGTGTGTTTGTGGTTGGAGTGGGGGATGGGGGTGGGTACAAAGGATTCAGTACAGTGGATGCACTCATATAAATAGAGTCGCATTCTAGCAGAGGCTCATGAGTGAAAATATACAATGTATTTTATATCAAAATGTATGGGGATATATATGGATAGGATTGTTTCTGCCACACACGCAGTCGTCAGATTGTTTAGTTTTTGTTATAAACCAAATAATCAGAGCTTTGGCTGGGGTCAAACCAGGGATTTTAAGACTTGCTCAAGAAACTGACAGCTGTACCAAGTGTCAGTTGACCTTATATCAACCATATCAAAGCTGTTATGAATGAATCAGTATCTTTAATAGGTCATGCAGCTGTTAAAACAAACAAACAAACCTTAAACCTAATTTCACATGCGTCTGAATTGAGGTCGCAGCAGATCCAGAGCCATTGGGTCTCCCACTGCTAACTGAATAAATTAGATTACAACCACAGGCAGCTGTTTTCACAACAGACACACTTGTACAAGCTGAGTTCATGTTACTTACCCAGCACAAAATGTCAAGAAATCAAAGTAAACGAGCCGCTGGTAAAGGAAGCATAGCAAGCTAAAGATCCAGAGAGGAGGTGAGTCAATGTTGGACTAACAACTTGGTTAGTCTATCTCTGTGGTATTGTTTTAGAGATGTGTGAAAACAGCTTAATACAGCTTAATCTTTAAAACAAGTAACATTACTGTTATGAAAAGGTATTTAATTACAGTGTCAATTTGTATCCTGTACCGTTGTTGGACAATAAATATGAGATCGAGTGCATATCGTTTGGAATTACGTTTAAATGTTAGGCTAGATTATACCAAGGAGTTGCAGTGTCCTCATAACCGTACAATAGGCTGAGCTGAAGTCAGAGACGAAGAGATATTTTTGACAGATACATCTGACACCCTTCAGCAATTCAAATTTACATCGTGTCTCTATTGGACTAGGTGTCTTGGTTTGAGTTATACCACACGAGAGGATAATGGTGATTGTCAAAATGGTGGACAGGTTATATATGAAATCTTCATTCATTGAACACTATCAGCTATTCTGAAGAAACCATTTAGATGAGCGCAATGGAGACAATGCAGCAAGTCATTGTGATAGGTCCCATCTCAGCTTTTTAGTGCTTTGCTAAAACAAAGACAGGATTAAGAGCATGGATTGAAATGGTAAACCACAGTCAAATACATTTGTTTCTCTAACACGGCATAGTCTCCGCGCTCCCTGCGGCGACCTGCTCAGAGTTATTTATGATGTCGAAATTAATCTCACTTAGCGCGATGAGGCTCTCGAAGAGGGGCCCTCCTTCTGAGTCGGCTGCCGAGCGAGGGATGAGAGAGAGATTGAGGAGACGAGAGAGAGAGAGAGCGCAGAGCCACCGAGGACTTATTCAAATCCTCCCTCATAGATTAGCAATCGCAGCTTGACAAGCCGCCCTGCAAGTTATTATTTATTTAATTTTTTGAAAATCGAAGCTGTTTCTCACTAACATGTCAGAGACAGGGGGGTAATCCGTTTGGAATTTACGAGTGATGAGACATGAGACAAACTCGCCGGCATGTCACAGAGTACCGAGGATGCAGGAAGTGAAATATGCAAATGAGGTCTGCAGGCTTTAAAGCAGCTGTCTGTTTGATTGCTGCTCTCTGGCATTGTTTGCCTATGATGGATGGAGGCTTTCATTGCAGGGGCCCATTAGGAGTACAAATATTATGATTTATGATTACACATGATCTTTGATTGCGAATTGGTGTGAGGCTCTTTAAATGTATGGTGTGATAGTGTATAGAGGTGCGCATGTAGATGTAAATATGGCCTAATATTAGAAAATAAAAATCTAACTGTTCACTTAAATACTCACTGGTGTCTGCATGTTAATAAGGATTTAACATGGATAGTTATCGTACTGAGAAATGGAAAAAAAAAGAAGCAACTCATGTCCAGGACCTGCATCAAATTGAACACACTCTCTGCAGCCTTTTCTCTCTTGACTCAGACTTAATCTATTAAGATAATCTTTCTGCTCAAACAAACAGAATGTGACAAGGACTGTCTGAGGGAATAAACACAGCTCCTTTGTTGCAGCTTCCTCACTGGGACAGTGTTTTAAACAGATAAACAAAGCGTGCAAGTGAATACCAGTCACGACTGGCACCTCTTTCTGCAAATGCTGATTCTAATAGAATAAGTAGAGTTCAGTTGCTTGTTCAGAGCAATAGAAAAGTAATAAAAACTATGCAAGCTCATGATCACATCTAATTAACATGATATACAGTATGTTAAATCATGTTTGCCAGTGTGCATAAAATATACTACTATAGAAGAGGCTTTGGTGAACTTTAATTTGATGTAAAGTAAAACTGAAGTTGTATAAATTTACATTAGTAAAAGTAAAAGGTCACTTATTTTACAAACACAAAACTTGTTTCTTAAGTTCCTTGAAATGTAAAAAAGATTTCTCTATTTGGCCAAATCCTGATTCATATGGTTTGATGAGTGTTCTCTTCTACCCATGCTTAGATTGCAAATGATGTCAAAAGAATTTAAAGATACATTTTCTTTTTAACCCCCAGTTAATTTTCCAGATAAATATCACATTGACGCTTTGACCCTAAATCAGTCCAAAGTAATTTTAATGAAATACAGCTCGATTAATCTTGTAGAACAAGAGAATGTGCAAAAAAGGTCAAGGTAGGTCAAATTCTTTTTCACAGTCACGTTCACCCTAAAGGGTTTCAATAAGCCAGCCGGCTCATTATAGCTGGGACCCTCGCAGAATATGCTGGCATCATTTGGCGACCTTAGCTCCGTGACATTTATAAATATTTGACAACAGATGAGTGGGCTCCGTGGGATGCCACTCCAACCACCACAGACAAGTCTGCTAATAAGGCAAAGGCCATCAGCGGTCCCTGTGTTGAAGACCGTGCTCAATATCCAGGGGAGATAGTGGTGAAAACACACATGCTCCTGCCTCAGACAAACCCCGCGCAAACTCAACGTCGACACACACACACGCACAAATAAGCACACACCATCAAAAATGTGAAGGGAGCAACTCAGAGGCCTTTTGGAGTGTGTGAGCAAGTCATCACAGTCAATAATGGAGTAAATGAAAAAGCAATTAGATGCTTTGTGACCAACTGTGATTTCAATAATAATATTGCTGTGCCTCTCATTTTCTGATCCCCTCACATTTTTGCCGCTACACTTGAGACAAATTGTAGCAAATAAAGTATGACTCCCATGGTCACACTGTGGACAGTCACAGCATCCCCACTTACTGGCTGAATAATGCAATGTGTGTGTGTGTGTGTGTATGTGTGTGTGTGTGTGTGTGTGTGTGTGTGTGTGTGTGTGTGTGTGTGTGTGTGTGTGTGTTTGTGCGTGTGAGTGTGCATCAATCTTCTTCCCAGGCAGCTGTTAACCTTCCAGGTTTGAATGAGAAACAGGTGGTGGGGCCAAGCACACACTCTCAGGCTTGGAGGAAACACCAAAACAGTGTAATAGCTGACATGTTGCTAATAATGCACTAAACATTACCTGATGAGGTGATTTAGTGTGTATTGCGTACGGTATAATTCATTTACCGCCACATTACACACGAGATAAAGTGCAGTACACTGACTGTAAGTGGCAGTCGCATGTGAAAGCCTGGTTTTCTCCATGCTGAGTTGCTGTCTTCCCTGCCCCACTTTATCCAGCAAGTATTTTGACGTTGAATAAATAGTTGTTAAAACAAGCTGATAGTTATACAACACCCTGCTCATATGTTGACACTTCTGTAAATATAGCAAGAGAACAAAAATTGCAGCGACATCTGCTGTCATCCTTAGTTCCTCATTTTATCATCTTGAGAATGCAAGGCCTAAATTGGAATTTGTTCAAAACTGTTTGCTGAGTGAAAATGTGAATCCTTCAGCCCAGTGCAATGTTACATCGTGAAAAAGAACCATACATATAAAATGTTGCATGGTGCAGCTTGTGCCTCGTCTTTTTTTTTCCTACATTCATTTTTCTGCTTCTTTTACCCCCCCCCATCGGCTTCTTCCTCTGTGATTACTCTTCCTTTGTTCTCCCTCCCTTCTCTCCTTCCTTCCTCCATTCCTCCATCCCCCTCTCTTTCTGTCCATCTGTATATGTTGCTCTCTCTCTGTTGGCACGTGCATCGCTGTTCCCCTGTTGGTTCTTGGCCAGCTCCCCCACTCCTCTGTTCTCGCTCTTGTTCACCCACCCCCACCTTCCTCCTCCTCCTCCTCTTCTTCTTCCCATTTTGCATGTGTGCCAGGGTCCGGGGGGCTCGGCACAGTGTACAGCCCAGTGGCCTAAAAGTGAATACTTACGTAATTGCCAACTGTCTCCAATCATTAGGGGCAGCCCTTAAAAAAGACATGCTTCGCCGACAGCTGCGTCCCCTCGCCTTTGCCAGCCTTTCAGATCGCATTTGCTTTAAAGGGCTCGTCCGCATTATATTTAACCCCAGAGCGCTGTGTGCTCTGTGGATGACGGGGGACATAGATAAAGGGTACACTATTTATGCACAGTTCTGCAGCATGATGTATGAAAACAGAGTATAGATTCTTTCAGTGTGTGACGTGCACGGAGACTAAACACTGATTGTGTTTATGTGCAATTTTACCCAAACTAATTTTGAGGATTTTGTGGCCTGACTTCATAAACACCAGGTCAATCATTGCACAGTAATTACCACAGCATGTTTAGCAATCACAGTGATGACTTTACTGTTTTTGAAACATGGAACACGGTTGAAAATGTCTTTTTCCCAGCCATATACAAGTAACTGAGCTACTGCAATGCGTGAACATGCAAGGACGCTCGGGGTCTTGTTCAAAGGAGACATCGTTAACTCGGGGATCAGACCTTTGACCTTTCGTGTGGATTGTTTTTTCAGCCTCATCGCAAGGCATTGTCTTTGTACAGCAAGAACCAAAGCTGTGTTGCTTCTCCCAGACCTGCGTGAACTCTCAATTGAATCCACTGATATAATGTGAGATATTAAGGTTGAGATGTGCTCAGAAGAGACTCATTTGTTTATATTAACTACTGACAGTTTCCTGCCAGTTCCTGCTGAGAGACGAACGTACATTTTATTTCCGTGCTTTCAGAGAGACCTCCCACAGTATGGTTAGTGACAGCTGGGTCAGGTCCCCACATATCGGGGACACAGCTGCCCTGCAGACATGTACTCACACACACACATACACACACAAACACACACACACTCCCATGTACCAGGCAAACAGGAACAGGAAAGCAGAGCATCTGAACAGCCTCGGAGCAGAAACATACGACCACATTTCTGTTGTCTGACAAGAACCATGTATCTGAAAAATATATTTTGGCAGAGAACAAAAGAGTACTTATTTTCATGCCGATCCCCATGTGTTTTACAGAAAATTTTACAATACAAGAGGTTTCAAATGACCATAAATGGACATGAACATTTTCAAATTAGGACAGAAAATCAACTTTTTTTTTTTTTTTTTTCTAAGGGGTTCAAAACATACTTTGCTTTGTCTCCCAATTTGCCCACCGTAGCAACAGTATTTCTGAATTGGTGTTTATCTCCCTGACTGGTATGTTTCAAACTGTGGCCTAAGGAAAGGTTTGTACTCAAAATGAATCTTATATCAGTCACAACTACAAGCCCTAGAGTAACTAACACAAGTAAAAGTAATTAGATCGAGATGTTGTGCTCAGGTGTAGCAAATCAAAATACATACATACAATTTCACTAGCTTGTTCTAGCCTTTCATAAGCACATAAGCACAATGTCATTGAGGTATTGAGTATGACAGTATAGCTACTCCAACACAAAATGCAACAATGCCTATTTTATATAGCAAATGTTCTAGACGACAGCTGTGGTATCAGAAACCAGAGGGAAGAACCAAATGAAGCAAAATGCCAAAATGTGAATGTGCCTGCAGTCTACAGCCATTATGTCGGATGTGAAGTGTTAAACCAGCAGCAAGTCTTTCATTTTTTTATTAAATGACAAAATACATCTTTTGTCAATGCCCTCTAGAACAACTTTTAGAAGGGATTTCCATTCTGATCCCCTTATTGGCACTTTGGCAAGCCTCACACTCTGTCCAAAACACTCCCACAATAAACCACAACTGGTCATTGCAAACCCCTCATGAATATTGCTATATTTTGTTCCTGTGGAGAATGAAAAAAACATTTTGAGAGGCTTTGAGAACAAAGTGATCAGACATGCAGGTGGAAGTCTTGAATCCTTTGTTTCACATCATCATAGTGTAGAGGCACAGAGACACTGAGGATTACCTCCTGATATATGTTAAGCATCTACAGGCTATAGATAAGTATAAGCTGATAAAATCACACACTAAATATGCAAAAAGCACAACACACACTGTATTTAACTTCAGAATCCAGCATATACGATGGGTGTTTCTCTCACTGTCACAGTTGATTATGAATCCAGGTGGTGTTGGGTGAGGTGGCTGGAGAAGGCAGAGTGTGGCAGCCACCTCTGTGTCTCCAGTGTGCTCTGTGCGGCTGACAGCACAGTCGTGTTCACAGCAGCGACTTCACACACAAAAACTGTATGAAAACTAAAGTCCTGCTTGGAGATATCTGCACAGTATTAGAAGATATTATCAAAACTATTGACGTTCTGTTCTGCAATTATCTCGGATTATGATAATTTAATCAGTTAACCTAGTGATGTGGTTAAGGTGAAAATGTCTCAGTATATTCACTTTTAATATTTGGGAAAGGCAAGCCAGACTTTCCTGAATCCTGCCACCTGCCACATCCTGGCATCATCCTCACATTTCAACAGTTGTTGTGTGCTGCACAACTGACCTCAAGTGTCAGTAGCTACAGTCCGGCCCTCTCCTCTGCGCTCCGGGGTGAGGAATGTGATCGTGAGACAGCACTGATGACATATTGCGTGGAATTTGATTTGAGATTTAAGTTGGCTTATATGATTTATAATTGAAAGGTGGTTATGGAATAGTTATGGCTCACCGGCACAAGCAAAATAACACTGCTGGTATAAATGTTTATGATAAAATGGATGTATTAGTACTGTGTGATATGAAGTAGAATTAAATGTGTGAGAGGGATCATTACCGTTACATAATGATGCCTTTAAGCATTTTAAGCACCCACCCTGACCTCCTACCTATATATACCTTTGTCACTCTATAACAACATCACCGTACTTCCTCCTTTGCTCCCATCATAATTACTGTGGCCACCGGACCTCGTCACTTGAGTGTCGTTTTGTGGCACTTGCTGACATCATTGTTCTTTTTGGGAGGACAGTGGTAACGCTGATAGCCACTGAAGCTTCTCAGTAGAGGTCAGTAAGACAATTTAAAACAAATATTCTCTTCCGTTTATGTAATTTGGAGGGGAAGCTAAAGTGAAAACACTTGAAATGAACTACTATATTTTTCAATTGCATTATAAAACATTTATGATATCATAAAACTTTATAAAACATTCTGTGATGATCACGACTTGGCACGCTTGTTGCTGAGTACTGAAAATAACTGCTGTTTTGTCTTGGTTCATCTCATTTTACTTGTAATACTTGTGGGTCTTGAAAGCATTTATTTTTCCCTTTCGTTCTTTTAAGCTACAGGGATCTTTCCCTATACTGCAAAATGAGATGAACTCTTTTGAAACTATTTTCAAAACGTACCTGCTTTGCTGAGACTGAAGGAATTTGAGTTGTTTTAGAAAAAAAAAAGTGATGCGCAAATAAGTGTGTCAGGCTGACGGCTTGTGTAAACGGTCCCCTAACAGAAGCTCAGAGGGCCATGAATCAACCATGAAGGATAATCAAATCAAATGCAAATGTGGTTTGTTTGAATTTTTTTCTGTTGCTGATGCTTGATGCCCTGAGGGGCCCTGTCAGTTGTACGGGGAGGGGCCGTACATAATGAGGGGTCACGCTCGAGGGGCCCTTTGTAAACATGGAGAGTGGGAGCCCTTTTCTTGGAGACAAGATTGTGGAATTAGTCCAAGACAAAGGGAGGTGTGAGCATAGAGGACCCTCATCCCCTTGCACACACACACACACACACACACACACACACCTCCTCCTGCAACCTTTGTCCTTCTCATTCTCCATCCTTGTGCAAACCCTTTTCATTCATGAGACTATGTATGTGTATGTGTGTGAGACATGTAGCGAGGGGCCCATGGGAGGTTACTGGGGGGCTCCCATGCCTTTGGGGTGAAAACTGCATTTTGACATCGATATGCTACAGTTGGACATTTCTGGAAATCTGGGTGAAGCGCTCCAAAAAATGGGCCTACAGCCAAGAGATCTGTAGCCATCTGTTCTTGTGTTGAGAAAGTGATAATGTCTCAGGTGAATTTTGAGAGGACCGTCCTTCTTTAATCTTTTATTTATTAAAGGAAGGTTTGCTTCCTTTGGATGGATAGAAAAGTTGGATCTTTATTTTAATCATATTTCACGTTCATATTGTTACATATGAAGGCTTCCGCAGTTAACATCGTAACTCTTCAGCCTCATTTCTAAATTAACGGTCCTTGTCAACATGTGGCTGAAACCTACAGAAAAGGAAGGAGGAAGGAAGGAAGGAAAGAAAAACCTGGCTCGGGGCTTGCTTACTTACTTCGTGGTGATGTGTTAGATAGTGTTCCCCACCACCATCAGCAAAATACCATATGAGGGAATGTCCTTTAGAAGAGTAATTGCTCATATACTTGAAGAATTTCTGACAAGGAACACTGAATATGTTCTGTAGGCTCGTGGCGGAACATCACATCACTAACACACTTTCCTTTCATTTGTGTCCCATCTGTATTTTTGAGTAAAATTACTGAAATGCATCCAAAGTCAAATAGACATGTGCAGAGCAGCAGTAACAACGGGTGCCATGTCAGCTTCGGCACCTTTGCACCTCATGTGTAAATGCTTTAATTAATCATTCCTCTTGTTCATGCAGGCCATTGAAAGGTCCAGTCTCAATAGTAGTGATTGGGTCAAAATCCACAGTCCTCATTTCTGCAAGAGTCCATTCCACAGTTTATCTGAAGCTATTATGAGGCAAGTCAAATGGATATCTTTCAAACTCACAGTCACTTTTCTATAGTTACTTTTTCCAAGATTTTTTTCTCTTATTGTCAACATCTCTGAGAGTAGACAACAAGGTAAACTTTTTTTTAAATATTATATTAAAATATTAAATATGAAATGTAGGCCACAACTAAATCCAAACCTTTTTCAGTAACAGAATAGAAACCACTAAAACCAAGAGGTTTCATCTCTGATATAATGCCTTTTAGTTAGTAGTTATTGATAAGGAATGTGCAGTACAAGTACAAGAAATTATGTCTGAATTGTAAAAATATGAGAAATTTCATAAGGTAGGGAGTCAGTCTGTAAAATGAGCCTTATTGTCACCAGCTCCAGTTTACTGTTTCTTTTTTTTTGGTACAACATAGGTGGTGCTATTTTTTAAGAGAACTGTACAGCAACACACCTGCAGCAGACAACGTATCAGAGATTAATTTTTCTTTATTTAAGGCATTAGGAAAGATAGCAGTGACATGACTAGTCTTGTGCTTTGAATAACAAGGGATGGATATCTCACATTGGTTTCACACATTACTCGACTCGAAATACAAACATATTGTTCGCTTCCTTTGCTTTTGTGGGGACGTCTCATTCTCTATTACACACTTTAAATCACACATTGTTTTTTATCTCAGATGTGTTCACTGGATTGATTGACTTTTATTTATACATGAACTGTAAATCATTGTGATAATTACAAGGATTCGGATAGAAAACTTTATTTACATACTGTTTTAAAAACCATAAAACACACAGTAAAGCTCAGGCTTATTTCCACTGTAGTCCACCCTCAAACATTTTATAGCTTTTGGAAGTCACATCTGAGGTTGCATGTGGCATACATAGAAGTGGGTTGGGTAGAGTGTGTCATAGCCCCCAAACAGAGAAAAAACAGACAATATGTGAGAAATAGCTTTGAGCCTCCCACCTGTCTCCTAAATGTCATGGCAGGACAGTAATTTTAAGTGGGCAGGGTGATGCAAAGTCAACAACAGGTTTCTTAAAACAGCTGAAGTGAACTGAACACAGTTGGAAAAGTTGAGACGTGAGTTCATATTACTGTACAGTCACTGGATCGTAAATTTGGCATCAGACCGCACTGCCACTGCTGTGAATATAGACGTTGTTACTAGAATGCCAGTGGCCCTAATCTCTCATAAAACTTGCACATGCATTTAATAGTAAACTTTATCTGTTGAATCACACTAGCCCACATATTGTTTCTAAAACTACTTCTAGACCTTCTTTCCAAGATTACAGGAAAAATAATCACCATTTAAAGGTACCTTTACTGACTGAGCAGCGCACAGTGTCTATGAGAATTGTATTTGTTTGGTTTTACCCATCAAGCCAGGCAATCATGAAATAGAGAATAGATTCAATGCATTAATTTAAATTCCTGTCTCCTTATCCGGTTGAATTTGAAAGAAAATAAGATATCACTATGGTTCCAGATTTCGTAAGAAATATTCTAACATAGGGCAAACATGGAAAAAACTGCAAATCATAAATATGAAAAAAATATAATAGAAACCATGATGTGAAACGTCTCTGAGCTGTGCTTACTTTATTTACATGTCCTTGAGCTGAAGAACAGGTGCCTTCATGAAGCTATACAAGCAGTGCAGCCAATTTATTTTGCATCCATCTAATATTTAGAGGGACCATAGTTCATTTTGTTAATATAGCAAAAGCAAAGCTGACTTAACAACGTGGCCCGGCTGATTCACATGCAAAACAGAAGGCCCTCTTTCAGAGCCATGTGGAAGAAGGCTCGTGCGTAATTATAGAAGAGGGGTCTCAATAGCATCGTAATTGGAGGCAACACCCAGCAACAGAAAGGGGCCATGGGGCTCTAAACATGTAGAGAGGTTTATTGCAATGAGATCCTCAGTCTACTACTCTTTAAAAACCACAATGGAGGAGAGTGGGGAAACAATGGCGGGTTAACATGATTGTGCTTGTGTGTTTGACTAGGCCTGGGAGCTCTCTGTTGTCTTTTCTACTGCACTCCTGGTGAGGGGGAAGTGAGGCGTACTGATGACAAAAGTGACGGGTGCTTGGGAGCATAAAGGGACTGGTTAATCATGGCCCTAAACTACAGGAAGTGTCTATTCAATGAAGCCTCAGGCAGCCAAGCAACGGTGCAATCTGGGCACTGGGGTGGACCAGGGTTTAGCAGCGGGAAGGTGGCAGCAGAGGAAGAATTGAGTTATGACAGATTTACAGTGCGCAGACCTTTATGGTTGTTGTACAGTTGGCTTGCTTGAACTGGTTTCTATATCTGTTTGGGCTACTTAATAGTTACCAGTTAGTTTACAGTAGACATGAAGAAATATAATGAACAATTACAATATATGACATGGCTGAGATTGAAATGCAAAACCCAAACTCCTTTTTAACTTCTTCGCTGTTGTGTTAATCCTTATTTACTCTTCTGATCCAGTTGTATTTCTTCTGACTTTAAGCACAAGGACATAAATGCATTTTTTTCTGCCCTCACCCTCACCCTCACCCTTGAAATTTAAACATAATAAATTTGAAGTTCTTTCCATCTTTGCGTGCCACTGCAATAAAAAACATGAAGACAGCTGAAGCCATTTAAAGCAAATGTTTATTATCCAGTTTGGGTGTGCACCCATCCTGACTAACTGCTAAACAGATTTTCTGAGCTGAAAACATATTAAAATATCTTTCTGATTCCGCCGACTTGCACCAGAATTTGTGAGGCTGAAAATAATGAATTGCCTATGCCTCACGTACACAAATGCATCTCTAATGAGTAGTGTCCTACTTGTTCAATTCATTACAGAGATTTTCTGACGCTTTCATCTTGTGCACATGCCTCTGTGTACAACTACAAACCTTGTGTGCCGCATAAGTTGTCCACGCTTTTTATGGGTGTGTGTGTATGTGTGTGTGTGTGTGTGTGTGTGACTAAGAGAAGAGGGAGGGGGGGAGGGGGGGGTTGGTAGTTTGTACACATCCGCATTATCTCTTGCTGCTCATCCGGCTGAGAAGCTGGCCTTAATTACAACTGTCTGCCTGAGTCACTAGCATGCTCCCCTACCCACACAAATAGACAGCAACAACAGGCAGGATCTCAAAGGAAAGGCAAGAGTGGTTTCGCCTCGTAGCCGGAGGGCAACTTCTCCCTGCCAATGAGATACAAAGGTACTATGGGCCCACATCCAAATGGATCCCTAGACTCTTTTCCCTTGGGCCTTGTTGACTTCCAATTGCTGTGCAGGGGCTGGGAGTTTGGATGAGCTAAATCCATTGTTTATGTTTTTAGCCTCTTGGTTAACTGGTTTTGTTCTCCCATCTCTTTTCAACCTTTTAAAATCAACTATATCAAATCAACTTTGAGCTCTGAAATGGTGGCTGAGGGACTGGTTTAGAATAAGGCTGTAAGTTTTCAGAGAATGTACCTCTATCTAATTCAGACAGTGATCATCCCAGAGGCATTGCGCTATATCTTGTCTGGCTGCTTTGATAGAGTCTTCATGTGTAGGCAGTTTTTTTTTTCTTAACCCACTCCAAATGCCTGAAACTGTCGACTCAAATGAAAAACTTTACATGGGAACTGACGGGGCTTCAATTAAACATCTGGAAAGACCAGGCACAGCCCGGCTTGGGTGGAAATCGGGTTGAGACTATAAATAAATTCCATACATTTTCTGTGGCTGGAGCCTCCCCCAGCATGCAAAGAATTTCATTTGAAGTTTCCATAAAGTATAATAAGGCTTGGATTTTGTCCAAGACATCTTGTTATTTCTCACTATTGACAATGGCCCTAAAGCACAATGTTTTAGTAGCAGGCATCAGGGGTGCTGTATAGGGAGGGTGGAGAGGAGGGGGTGTCAAAATGCCGTCCAAAAACAAAAAGAAAAGAAAAGAAAGACAAGAGAGAAAAAACAAAGGGCGACGGTATGTCACCTAATTTTTCACAAAGAAAAGTCAGTGAGTGGTGTTGATTAACATGTTAGTTTAGTTCACAGTGAAACAGGCAACATTTGCTCCCATAACATTAGTTACTTCATATCTTCAGTGTTTTCATTTCCCTCCTCTTTTAGCCAACATTTAATTAATGCAGGTAAAACTTTTAGCAAACTATTCTGACTAAATTAGCTGTCCGTGCCCCTGCCTGGTGCCAGGCCCATAAGATGCAGCTTCAGGCTCAGCAGCCATAATTCAGTTGGTCTGTGGGAATTTTTTTTTTTCTTTTTTCTTAGTATGAAAAAAGACAAATGATTAAATCCTTTTCCATGATAAAAATTAAAACACTGTAATTATCTTTCAACATAATAATAATTATATGAAAGAAAACAGCCTATAGTTGTGTTATGTCATTCTATAGATGATAATATTAATTTATTTTAATTGAAGAGGTTGATGTCTATTTATTCTAAGTTATTCTTTAACATTGAGAGAATTTTCCATTCAAGAATTTTACCATTAAAATTTAAACTGTAAAAGATGGCTTTTAGCACATTTTTCACAAAGACTATCAGAACGTTGTATGCAGGTCTGCGCCGTGCTATATTTTCTGGGTTGGCGTTGCCTGTGGTGATGGGTGTGGTGGGGTCCAATGTGATAGCGTTTCATGGGGCCCATAATCCCTGGTGTTGCCCCTGGCTGGTATTGGTCCATTTACAGCCAATAAGCTCGTCTTAAAATGGCAAACCCTAGTCATCTGTGTGCATGAATGCAGAACCACATGTACAGTCACACATGGTTTGCTAAAAACCAAAATAGAGCTCTCAACTCTCAAAAAAAAGTGAAATAGCCGTCTTCCACTTACAGAGGAGCAACTTTTATCTTTTGCTTGAAATACTTCAATGTATGTCAAGTTATTTCAGAGACGAGTTTCGCTGTTGGGTGAACAAATTCTCCTTTATGATTCTTTTGAAAATAACCTACAGTTAACCAGCGCCGGACTGAACTGTACTGCTCTGTAAGATCACTTCTACAATTTTTGTATTGATTGCATCTATAGTTTTATATCTATTGCTTGTCTGCAGTTGAGGTTACATGGTCCCAATCAACACGTTTGCACATATAAATGGCAAAAAAGTAAAAGTAACTGGTACTCTATAACCAGGTCATGCTACTGTGACCATTACTTAACATAGACATATGTTGTTTACCTATTTTTTTTTTTTTTTTGGAGTAGACAGTCTTTATTCACGTGGCAGACGCTGTTATTTTTTTGGTGTTTCCCTAGAGCTACAGTATGCCATTACGCTATCACAGAGTCCTGCACGGGTCCAGTTCTCCAATCCCACACCCGCAACACTAATTAAACACAAAGACTACACGATCACTCACTTGCATGATGGCTGGTCTAAGGTTATGGCGACTAATTAGGCTTGATGAAAAAATTAAAAGTGTGCCTTTGAAAAACCTTCATCAGTATTTCAGTGTGTCTTAACACACTGAAATATCACCAATATTACCAAGCTTATTCTTTCGCACTTCGCTCTATACTTGACATCTTTTAATAAGAATTTACATTTATCCACAGGGCTTTTATTCATACCATTCAGTGCGCTTGGGTTTGACTAAATAATTATGGCATATTTGATGACAAAATATATTCTCTTAAATGTTGCTGGGGAGAGAAAACAAAAGTGTCCAGGTGGAAAAAGAAGACGGAAAAATGTTATTTATATTATTATAATATTTTTAGATACTGAGAGCGGGAAAGTAATCAGATGACCAAGGTCACCCTCAGTGCATTTATCTGCATTGTTGCTGCATCACATATAAGGAAAAGTTATATAATCAAACCAATCTGGATTTTGAAATAAATCTATAGCATCTCAGCCAGATAGCTGCCATAATATTCATAAGAAATTCTGATAAAAAAAGAAAAAAAGAAACTGAACTATACATTTCAGAACAGTTTTACCAGAGAGACACAGCAAAAGTGCAGCAGTAGTTCAGCTGGCAAGGAGTAAGAAAATAGGACAGTCGAATATTTCAGATTACAAATTCGACTCTGAACACAAAAAAGTATTACAAATGCCACCGTTCTGCAAGCCCAGCACCTAGATCCACTGGTGCTGTGTTATTACTGCTCAGGATGGAGTTCGTACAGTCAGTCACCCGGTGTGAGGTGGCGGCTGACTTTGCTTGCCCAGCCGCTCCTCTGCTCCTCTCTCACTGCATTAACAGCAGGGAGTCGACTTCCAAAGCCTGTAAAAGACACAGTCCATTAAGTCTCCTACAGGACCCAGACACTACTCAGATACATGATGAGAAACAAAAAAAAAAAAAAAGAAGAAAAAAAAAGAAAAGAAAAGACCAAGCTCTAAGAAAATACACTATACTGTCTAAAATTGTAAACACAATACTCATACCTCTGTAAGAGTGTGTGGCAGTATATCTGTCAATAGACCAACAGTGAAAAGAATGAATGCTACAAGGTACATATGGCATGTTCATTGACAGAAAGACAAAGTATGAAGTCATGAGAGTGTATGTATGTTGAGAATGAGAGACAGAGGATGTGCATTAATGCACAGGTGGAGAGGAGAAGAAAATAAGCCGTGTGTTTCCCTTTGCGTGTACTTCTGCTTGCATTCATGTGCAAAGTTCCATGCGCATTCTGTAATTGTGAATCCCTACAGAAAATGGTTTACATAAGGTCAAGACTAACTGAAAACATGTTACTTTTAAATTGCATGTGTTGACATTGTGACAATCACTCATTGCCACGATACAACGTTATATCATTATGAGGAAAGAAGCAATAGGGAGGATATTTTACATCAGCACAGAAAGAACTGGTTGCTTATTTTTGGCTTCTTAGAGTTAAGAGATGAGATTTATCCTCTAATTCTGACTGAAGGCTTGGCGTCACCCATCTCTGTAGCTAATTGCATTATTGTGGTCTGTGCGGTTCAAGTGTTGGCTGTGCACATTTTAAAAGTTAAATAAAATACATATGCCATTTTGTTGTCACCGCAATTCTGTGATGTTGACAAAACAGGCGTTGTTGTTGACATTCTCTAAAAAAAAATTCCTTTCTTATCCATTTTAAATTTTTATGTAACATGTATAAATTGCTAATCCCTTTACCACCCTTTCCAGTGCATGCAAACCCTTCCCTTGGTGTGTCTTGAACCCGCATTTTCATGCAGGAGTGCAGGCAACATCTTCATAATGACCAGAGTTGTATGGATATTGATTTGTGCTATTTTGCAGGAGGGACAGAGGCAGAATCAACCTCTTCCTCATCACATGCAATGCATCAAAATAATTGGCAGTGCCCAATTATGCTGTGATCCGTGTACAGGAGATCAGATGAGCCGCTTGAAAACGAATCTGTAATCAGGAAGCCTCTGGTATGAATCACAGATGTGACGCAAAATGTTTGGATAAAATAGGGCAGTGCAGCTGGCAGAATGGCAAATGTCTTTTTCAAATGTCATATCGGAAGTCAACAAAGAAAAAGGATTAACTGACAAGAAATGTTAGCTTATATAACTTTATCACCTGTGGTGCAACAGCAGTTATTTAACATTCAATTACAACTCTGATCATTCATGCTCAAGACTCTAAAGCCGATGGAGCAGTGGAACAAGTAGCTGTTACATAAGAGTCACGTTAATGTCAACGTGGACGACAGTCAGACAGTATGGACTACACATGACCAAGACATTTGGCACCTGTAGACAGTTCAGTATTATACTGAAATTGACGATCAGCTGAATTGTTACAGAAGAGCATTGGTTTTTATTACTTCAGTGGAGGCAAGCCCTGTTTGTGTGCTCTGCTTTATTTAGAGAGATACTTTCGTAAAACAAGGGAGGATTAACAGTAATATCTATGTTTTTCCAGCTACACTGAAAATAAGACAAGTGACGTGACTTCAGGAAATTACTTTGACTGCTGCTGGTTGTGTTTGTGAGAAGGAGACGCTGAATAAAGTGCAGTGCTACCAAGCACTTAAACCTACTTTCACTTCTTATTATAATTGATTTTTTAGTCTGTGCTGAAAGCATAGAGAGGGTGTCTTGTTCAAGGACTCTTGCTACCAAGGGGACATTTACTTGTAGATTTGAGTTTTAGTTGTCCAAACACCTCTTTAATGTAGCTCAACTGGCTGAGTTCAATCTCAATGTGTGTACCTGAAGAATCGTCATCTAACTAGCTAATTTATCATCATCAGAATGTGAGCAGAGCAGTGCTCTACCCATTAAGGTAAACTTGGAATCAAACAGTTGGTAGTGTACCACCTACCCTTAACCTACATGAGCTCACAGTGTCTATTCTAACCTTTTCCAGTAATGGACAGTCAGGAAATTGGCATAAAAGAAAGGATGTCTAAAGTCAAAACCCACAAATGACATGAAAGATCAAGAAAAATGTTCAAACACTTTATGGGGGGGAGGACATGGTGATAGGTCAAGCTTGAGACAAAGCACTCAGTATGAATGCCTTCCAACCATGAAATGTCGTCGCTGTCAGTCAGTGGGTGAACGAGATTGAAGCTGGCATCGGCCATGTCACAAGGTGGCTCCTGTCTGTGTGGAGTTTTCACCATGCTGCTTCAAACAGGAACAAATAGTGAGCACCATGACAGACTATATGGTTTAAATAACAATCGCTCAAATTGTGTTGGTCTACATGACAAACTAAATACATAAGATAGAGTTAAAGGAATCACATCAGTACAATGTGTCTTTTTATATGTACAAAGTGAACATGATGCTGCTCTCCAGACTGACTTCTCAGTGCTTGAGCTGGTGTAGGGTTCTATCATCCAAATAAACTTCAACAGCCCTAACATTTAGATAGAAGATAAACACGTGACCTTATAGAATATCTTTCATAGCAATTAAGCTATGCTAAAGTACTGTCGAGCTTTCATCACACATCGCCCAATTAGCATTTGTAAATCATTCTTAGCGGATGGTGTGACCTACTTGAAGAGCTGGATGGAGGCGGAGCTCTTGCATCAGGATAGTTTGATGGTATATGTTGTCAGCAGGATCAGAAATTGAGTACAGAATAAAAATGGGCTCGAACATCGATCCTTTTCCATAAGGCTTGCCATTAAACTTCAAGTTTAACAAAGAAGTTGAATAAAAGAAGATGGAAGGTAGGAAGATAGAAAGAGAAAATAAGAAGATAAAATATTATTTATATTTAAATAGCCACAAAAAGATCAAAATGGTTCTAAAAGTCAGATTGAGTGGATAAATATTTCTTACTTTAGCTGTTCTTGAAATTTTGTCTTCTGTGAAAATCTATATCCATCTTGTGCACAAGTAGAATAAGTAAAAATGAATATGTAAAAATCATTAGTATGCCTTGTGTACAGGGATTTCTAGATATGTAATGATAAAGAAGTAAACAAGAGCATACAATGTAATTTAAAATTCTTGCACTCTCAAAATAAGAGTCATAACCAGTGGACCCGAGAAATAATTTATGTTACACGCACTCCTGAATGCCACCCTTCTCTCACATGTGTTCCTCCTCCACCTGCTCCTGTGGTGAACTGAAAAAAAAAATATGCAAAGGCCTGCTTTTATTTAAAGCTCTTATTTTCTTATCTACCACTTCTAGCAACACAGATATGAAGCTAAGTCTTCTGCGGCTGGCTGCGACGGCTCTGACACAGTCCACAGTGGTGGTTGTGTTTAATGTTGGAGAGCTAGAAATAAAACTTATTCTTATAGCTTGTTGTGAAAAGGCTCATATACAGACTTTAAATCTAAATATATAACACAGCGGTTAACATTAATACATGTAATACATACAAATATCTATTGAGATTGCCACTGTCTGACCCTCCGTCCGAAAACATTGAATTTTCTTCCAGCACATTATAAAAACCCATCTGAGATAAATGACAAACTCTGAGTCTCAGCGCCAGGGAGGCAGAGGCTACATCAGCTTATGCTTGAGCGAGCATGTAGGCCATACGCCATGGATGCACCACACACCCTGAGGTGAGTGGAGCAGAGCATTTTTTTTATATATATATACACGTCAAGCAAGCTTCACTGCATCCTTGTGACACAACCCCTGCCTCAGAGAGGAGTCAGCCCTGTGCTGAATAAAATAGGCCTGATATCAGCACGGAATATGCTAAATTGTTAAAGATAAAGATAAATGGGGGGAGAGGGGGGGGGTGCAGGTGTTTGTGCTGATATGATTTTATTATAACAAATATCAATAAATGTGCAATGTGTTGTAAATATATACTTAAATGATAATAACAATAATAATAATAATAATAATAAGAAGAAGAAGAAGAAGAAGAAGAAGAAGAAGAAGAAGAAGAATGTTAGCTGTCATTTTGAAATGATTTGAAATTATTCATTATTCATTACATTAGTTTTGTTTCCTGAAACATATCTGATGCCGCAGATATGTTTCAGGAAACAAGCGTGTGTTAGTGCATGTGTCTTGCAACAAGGGTGGCGATAGTATAATATTTTGATTAAAGTCAAACTAAAACACATTTATAAATGAAATAAATAAAAAGCATTAAAAGAATCAACATATATCCTTTCAGCGCTCTCTACATTTCACTGTGACTGGAATCATACAGTAACAGGCAAAGTGCAGAGGTCACAGGATTTCCCGTTCCTGTGAGCTTTTAAAGTCTGTTCATTTACTATCACCACAACAGATGAAAGAGAAACGGCAGCTAGACCCTGCTCTTTTTTTTTTATAATGCAGGACAAACACAGCTGTGAGTGTACAGGAGGTGCCAATGACTCAGCAGGTGTTGAGCTAACAGAACGGGAATCAGTGCTAACCTTGACATGCTAGGCCACCGAACTGTAACTTTCTGAGTGAAGGGTCAGAGTTATTCATTTTCGCAAAAAGTGAGGAGCACTCAAATTCCAGATATACTTTAACCAGGAGAAACCAGCGCAAGGTTAAAGAATACAGTGCCAAAAAGTGGACATCTCAATTGGAAATACTTGGAATACTTTAAAGGGATAGTTCGGGTTATTTAACGTGGGCTTGTGTGAGGTAGTTACATATAGTGTGTTATATTCACGTCGGCACCCTACCACTAATCAGCCAGGAGTACCTGCACAGAAACTGATTGATGTACTGCTGTGAACAGGGACAGCTTCAAAAATGTGTTTCATCCCCTTAAAAAAATGCCCATAGAAAAAAGCTTATATCAATTTGGAACTACATTTTCGCAACCATTGAACCACTGTATTACTGTGCACTAGCCCAACTATGGCACACACTGTATTACACCACAGATCAGCTGTCAGAGCCAGACAGAGCTAAGCGTAGGTCCACTTGTGCATAGTAATAGGGTAGTTGAACAGCTGAGAAAATGTAGTTTCCATAGGAAAGGGTTGTTTGACAGCAAGATGAAGTGATGAAAATATTAAAAAATAAAGCATACACTCAACCTGATACTGGCCTTTTTTTCAGTCGGAATGGGAGTGTGAATCTACTGCAGGTAATAACACTGACTACAGATAACTACCTCACACAACCCCACGTCCAATAACCTGAAATATCATCTTAATCAGTTTGAAATACAAAGTGTGTATCAAGGTGGGTAGATTCCCCTTCACCAATAGAAAACCCACCTGGTCAACAACTGAATTAAATATACCAAGGCAGATGAGGTTGTTACTCTGTTGCTAAGTGATGTGACCTATCACATCTTTTGGTGCGAATGGGCAAGCCAATCCTGTTTCCCTCTTAGAAATCCGTGGTGAGATTAGATGTGAAATTTGAATATGAATAAGGATATCTGAGCTAATTATAACCCCCTCATCCCACTGCTTCGTCAGCACCAAGCGACATTCAATGGAATCAAAAAACTCCTGGATGAGAAGAGGAGGAGGAGGAGAAAGGAAGGAAGGAAGAGGAGAGAGGAAGAAAGGAGGGAGGAGGGAGGAGTCCAGAGATCAATCCCTACTTTAGGATTACGTGTGCTCAGATATCATCCTCCACCCCACCCACCCCCACAGAGATGTGCTTCCTTTCAGGGTGAGTGTTTCAAGGCTGCACTGAGTGATTCCCTAACCAATCAACACACACACACACACACACACACACACACACAGACAGACATGCACACACATACGCACACACTCACACACACAAAAGCACCTTCAGTTATACCCTGCACCCCCCATCCGCATAATGCCGCTGGCCAAGTTTACACCTAGCTCTGCCGCCACGGTCTCCAAATGCGATTAGCGCTTATCTGAAGGAAGACCAAACTACCTTCATCATCGGGTTCATCATCGTCACATCCATATTCATGCTGTTAAAATCCCCTCTGGAGTAAAACTAAAGGGATTCAAGCACCTGAGAACACGGAGCGCAGATTTCTCTATTGAGGTCACAGCACCGTATAAAAGAGACATTTTTTTTTCAAAGAGTTTTCTTCCACAAAGAGATCTCCACCATGGGAAGAAAGTGACAACTCTTCTCATATAGTGATTGACTGCAAATAATGAGAACAAATGAGGGTACCTTTAAAATGACAGGAGGTGATGTAAGACCTTCCTTGACAAAATAATAATCATGTGACAGACTATAATCTATATTTTTGTAACAGCCTACTTAACAATAGACTAGAAAATTAATTTCTTTCTGGAGACGCTCATATATTCTCTTGCTAATAATGATGTGAATTATTCTTCTGTGGTGCTGTGGAAGCAGAGGAGGGCTGTTTTTTTTTAAATTGCAGGGCTCAACAACGACAGAGGCTTCCTTACATGGAACTGGTAACATTATTGGGTTTAATTACTCAAGTGAGGAAGTCGTTTTAAGCAGTCACAAATACAGCAGGTTTTCATATATGTAATGAGTCTGTAAACAAACGATGGTTCCCGATACATTAGGCATTCTTCTCCACTCGCCATGTGTGGCAGCACTGCTGGAGACCAGTGGTGAACTGGAAAATGAGAACACCAAAGCATTCACTGAATGACTGTCTATTCCCTTTGACTGCATTGGGTGTTTCATTTTTTTTTTGGCTGAATCTGACAAACATTAAATTGTGACCTTATTTCCGCTGTAATCCTATCTCAGAGGGCGCGTAAAACCGGTATGTAAGAACACAGCAAACCTTTTCTGTGTTCTACCTGCATGTTGTGTTCCTACGAGATACTGTATGTACCGGATCTACAGAGACGAAGATGATGTGGATTTTTTCATGTGATTCCAGGTAAAACAGCAAACAAGCACATTTCATATTTCATATGACAGCATTTTTATTTCAGTTGGCATTTTTAACCTTTCCATTATCAGTGACAATAGCAAATTGTTTCATTTTTTTCCCCTATGTGACATATTTTCTACATCCACTTTGATGAAACAAAGAGCACTCTTGCAGTCATGAATATATACTATACAACCTACCGTCACACTATTTGTACAGAATGCTGGTTTTCTATTAGTCAAGCTCCAGCTGAAAACAAAAGAGTTGGCTTTTTGTTAAAAAAAATGTCAAACTTTTTTTTACCTGTATAAAGAAGTAGTCTTGTGATATGTATTCTCAGATAAACAAGTGTATCATTATGCTCATGATCTGCACATTGAACTTTTAAAACCAGAAGAAAAAAGATGATGTGTTTTGTTATGGAAAAGCCACAAGTAACACAAGTGCTAAAAATAAAGCTTTCTCTTTCACTCTCTTCCTCTCCCCCTTTGTCTCGCACTGTATCTCCAATGCCTTCTTGTTTCTCCACTATTGTGTCTTCCTATGCCGTGGCTATAGCTCCTCTACCCTACTGTAACGAATGTTTCCCATCATCAGCCACATAGGCCTACCTTCAAACCACGGTCTCAACGGTTTCTTACCGCTTCCACCTCTTTGTTCACTATGTGTGTGTGTGTGTGTGCGTGTGTGTGTGTGTGTGAAGGCAGGGTGGGGGTGGGGGTAGGTGGGCTGTAAGCAGCACACAGCTGCCAAAAATGCAGTCAAAAGCTTGATAGCATCATCACACAGGAAAAGAAGCTAGTGAGCTAGACACTAGCTGGCGCTGCTAAATGTGGAGGAAAGGGGAGAATTGTGGTTAAGTGCTAATCTGTCTCTTTGTGGATAAAACAGATGTTCAGCAGGCATGGGAACTCTTCAAACTTCTTCACTGCGGCTTCTTTGTGGAGGTCAGGATTAGCAGCGTGCCCTTATCCAAAGATTATTGCCACTACTAATTAGCTAAGACGGATGCACGGTATGTGTAAACCAAATATTCAACCATAAGCTTTAGGTATTAATCAAAAAGAAGATGAAGTTACAGGCTTATGGAACATCTATACCTTAAACACACACATTCACACAGTTTAAAATAGCTTTCAGTTTATGGCCCCATTTTTTGTTTGGTGTTGTATTCATCTTTTTCCTGCATATGATAAATAATGTGATATCATGTCAAGATATCTCCAGTGTTGGCACATTGGAGTTTGATCATTTATATTTTTTCAACAGTCTAAATCATCCGTGGTACATGCCAAATGTTGTGGTGTCAGTTATTACAGGAAAATAGAGGTAAAAGAGCAAGGGTGACTTTTTAGAGCCACCATGTTGCACTAGTGTTAAAAAATATAATACAGTGTGTGGAAGAGACACACCTGCTGTACTGCTGCATACTGAGTAAGGGTGTGATCATGGTAACACCCTTTATTCAGTATGTACTTGCTGTCTAGCTAAGCTACAGACTGAAGCCTGTACTTTATAAGACATATAATTTAAGGGCATTAAAGTTGATTGTCATTTTGTATATTGATGTAAGTTGTCCAGGTGGAATTAGGCCAACAGTAAGTACAGTGTGGGGTAGATTAAACTATAATAATAAGGTTATTGTACATTTTTCATGAAAAAAAGCAAACTAAATACAATCAGGTAACTGTAATCAGCAATATACACACTTTTACAATAATACCCTCTCAATAGATTAAATAGGAATACTTCATTAATAAAATACCTATATATCATAAAAAAGTGCCTCAGAAAAAGTGCAGTGCTGTCTCCTTCTAGCATTTGAAGGTGTATACTTTTCCTTGAACAACACAAACGTAAACCTTTGTGAGGCTAGGGGGCTTGATACAAACACTAACTGTTACATGTTTCACAGTATTTACATTATGCAAATATATGTAAATTTGCATATACGTTATCTAGTTTATTTGTGGTGCACCTATTTTTGACTCAATAATGAAAATTTCCCATCTACACCAAAGTCATCCTGACTTCTATAAAGTTTTAATAATTATTCCCAAGGCAATAGATGCATATCTGCCCACAATCTAGTTTACCAATCAGCTTATCTGATATGCTGCAAGTGAAATTTGTTCACACCCCACATGTTCTATCCCTGTCCCCACTGCCATTCCCCTCCTGCCCTTTTCCCTTGCTCCACAGCTTTCATCACTCCACATCCACAGGGGAGATGTAAAGCTTTTGGAGTAAATCAAGGCTTTCTCCTTCATAAACGCCTGTGCAATTAACTTAGCTCTTTCTCCCACTGATTTACAGCAGCCATGTTGGAGACTGGAGTCAGCCAGGCCTTCTGGGTTTCAGAGGAAAGGGTTAGTTGGCTAACTTCCCTTCCTCCCTCTCTCTCTCACACACACACATACACATATACACACACAAACACACACACACACACACACACACACACACACACTTTCAACCACACTATGAACACATGCAGACTCATTCACATCTGCTTCTCTTAAAAGAAAATGATGAGTGAAAAGAAAGAAAAGAAAGGCGCACCAAGAGGAACGATGAGGCATAATGGCAGAAAAATGGATGATTGAAAGCGGCAATGCAAATTCATCTGACATCAGTCTTCTAACAAAGGTGGATATTCAAAGTCATAAAACATAATTATTATAGAGCCATGGAATTTATATTTAAATACAAATTTACTGTTGATGGTACATTAACCACACAGTCATAATAATTCTGCCCTGGGTAAATGTTTATACTTTTATCTTTAAGTAATAAACAGACACAGCTATGAGTTTTAGACAAATCCTTTCATAAAACACACTGTTCTTGCAGCATGGTGCACTATGGGAGTGATGGTACACACAGATTTGGGGAAAAAAACAACCACGTCATTCTCCAAGTGGTTGGTACAAGTTGGAAAATCAGGGTTTATTGGTTGACCCAGAATTTTCCCACACAGACAATCCTGGCCCCTGTTTTTGAAGAAGCCTTCCACAGACTTTGTGTGTCTTCATTTGTCTTAAAATAGCACTCTAGCTGAGCACTGAGAAATGTGCATATGGATGATGATAAAATGCAACAAGTTCAGTGTGAATGAGGAAAAAAGAAACCCATCTACCCTCCATAAATGTTGCATACTACAGCTGCTGTATAGAGAACACCTGCAGTTTTGGTGGTTTTCTTTCTTGAATTGGAACCAGCTATCTCTTTAGTATCATGAACTTTGAAGTTTCACACTACATTGAAACACCGTCTGCATGAGCACAGTAATACTGTACATAGCTACATGAGAAAATGTAATGTGGGTGTGTTTTTTTTCTTTACTGGAAAACATCACTCAGGTAGTTGTTTTTGTTCAACAGCTGTGATAAACTGACTGCTCTTCTGATAATGCATGAATGCAGATGAGAGGAAGATGTAAGATAAAAATTCCCATTATAAAAAGTATCAGCAGCATTCAGTTTGACTGTCTGATTGTTCTAATCAAGTTTAGTGTTTAAAACTTAATAATAAATACAATTATAAATGAATTTGAATCAATCAAATGTGTTGAAAGAATGGACCAGCAGATTAAACAGAGGACTGGGCAGTGGCAATAAAGGACCTATTAAAAAGTTTTCCTATTTTGTACAGTATTAGCATTAAAGTGATAGTTTGGGACATTTGATGTGGGGTTGTATGAGGTTGTTGTCTACAGTCAGTATATAACCTGCGGTAGACTTGGATCAGCACGCTCCCAGTTTGGAGAAGCAGCCACAAGTACCGGCACAGAACCTGAGTGATGTGCTGCTGTGGACTGGGTCATTTGAATAAACCACTTAAGATAATACCCACAGAAAACAGCTAATATCAGTTTCAGTGTACACTTTATTTTGAACAGATTCACCACTGTATGTTGCCTTCAAACAGCCCTTTCCTTTGGAGCTACGTGTTTTTTTTTTTAACCAGTGAACTACCTCAGTCTGACTCAAACAGATGATCTGAGTAATATGCATGTAATACTGTAGTTCAATGGCTTCTTCTCAAAACTGGGAGCTTGCTGATCCGAATCTACTGCAGGTAATACATTGACTGTAGGTAACTACCTTACACAACCCCACGTTAAGTAACCCGAAGTATCCCTTTTTCTGCTGTTTCCTGACCAGTTTAGAAGGAACGTTGCGTATTCAGCATCAAACTTCATTCCTTTACTCTTCAAGAGCCGTCTCCGGCGGTGGAAAGCAATGCCAATATTAACGCAAGGAACACACTGCCTGTGTTCCATGTGCATGGCGGCTGTGCCGTCGAACTGCTGCGGCCTGCGTGCGCGTGTTCACATTGGCTGTGTCTGCTGTATCGCTGCTACTGCCGGCTCTATCACTCTACATACCATTTGAAGGTTATTGGAATGTTGTATTTCTTGTCATTATACATTAATTTCTGCTTCACTATCTCCACATGCAGCCGCTACAATGGTTACATTTTTTTATTTTTCATGTCTGTAACACATTCAGATTCAGCCAACACAACTACAGTGGAAGGTGTCAGTTGTATATATTGTTGCTGGTGTGATGTCAATATCACTATCAACAGGTCTCTTCCCCTTGTCTATTTTAGCTGGGAGATGTTACACATGAAAAATAGTCGAGATGCAGAATCTCTAGGTCATGCGACACAGCCGTGAGATGCGCTTCACCCAGGCAGTGTGTCCACTCTAACCCGTTAACATGGGCAACAAAATGAAAACCAAGATGTTCTGCAGCCGCCACGCACACACCACACACCACGCAGCCGGCTAGCCCCAGCCTGTCACTTTCCAATAGTAATTCATTGTAGCCTCTTGCTCTGAAGTCGTAGCGCTGCTCTGAAGGCCATTATAACCTCTTGTAACCGCAACAATGGCCAAAGGTCTTCACCAGCACCCATGCCCGGCAAGAAACAACATTCGGTGGCAGGGAAAACTTACAAATAGCCCCTCAAAAGAGTGGTCAAACACATGATGCTATTACTAAAACATTACGTTTCATTCCTGTGAGAGGCACAGCAGTGTCCTGCTGAAGTGTCCATGAGCAAAACACTTAAAGCAACATCGTGCCTGTGTGCTCACGGCTCAAGTCGGATAAGGAGTGTCAGCTAAATTACTTTAAAGTTAAAAGAAACACTGACTTAGTGAAGTCAGATTTGGCTTCATAATCTTAATCACAGTTAAACGTTGGAGTAGAAGCACAACTGTGACAGGTTAAGAGGCTGACTCTGAAGCACCTTGAAAATTAGAGTGAGTGAAAAAAGAGATTCTAAAGACATAGTTCATGCAAACTAAATTTTCATTCTATACTTTGGTAAAGGATTAGGATTACAGAATATGCAGCCTCCTAGTCTTCTCCTACTAGAATTAATAGGTTCATTTTTTTTTCTAAGTTACCAAAGAAGAATCCAGTGTCTATCAAATTTTTAATAGGCTATTGTCCAGATAGTTCTACATACAAATTTGCAGTGTGGATCCTGAAATCCAATAATCATGCATCTCTTATATTTTCCCTAAGGCTGAGATAGACCTATGGTTGTTAACTTGCTGTGTGCTGTTTGACGGTTCTGTGAAGTTCAGTGGAGTTTCAGCTGACAAGAAGGTGAGCAGTCAATGACAGAATTTTCATTTTGCATTCAGTATTTCTTTAAAGGCAGGTTTTTTCTTCTTTTTTGCTGAAATCCTTTGAGTGCTGCTTTTAGACAAACTTCTAAATTTAGCATGGAAACATCCATGATTTTAATCATTTATTCCCAAACTGGCCTATAAGGATCAACTCTCACATCCTTCCAGGGCTTTGTACTATAGATGCGACCACAGATCTCCCAGTTTGTCATAATATGACTCCCACAACGTCTCAGGTTCTATTTGTGACTCTGTCTATTTACTTAAATGCATTTCAAACATATAGGCCAGGGCCCCTCCCAAAACCTACCCACATTTCCAAGCCCTCTGCACCCCCAACACACGCTTTCTCACACACACTCACACACACACATGCCCCTGCAAAACCCTGGCCCTGCCCTTGTCTGCTGGCTGCCTCGCTGCACACTGGCTCCATTCTTCCAGGCCACGGACTGAGAAGGCTGGTGTGTCTGTACGTGTGTGTTTAAGAGTATATTGGTGCATACAGTGCATAGGGTGTGTTGGAAAGCTAGTGTATATGTGTGCTTGTGTGAGGCCATGGATCAAAGCCTACAGTTGTGTGTTTCATGTTTTTTTTGGTGTGATTATGCTGTTAGCATGTGTTAGCATGTGTGTGTGTGTGTGTGGGGGGTGGGGAGGGGGGGGGGGGGCACAGACTGCAGATGGGTTTAATGCATGTGGGAGGCTAATGTGTGCATGAGTGTTTGTATGTGACAGTAAGAGGGAGGGAGACAGGCGGATACAGCATGTCATAATGTGTGCAGGAGTATTCAGGCAGATGACCCTCTACTCCCCTCTCTTACCCGCCTAGTCCAACCCACCATCCCTCCACCCTGTCCTCCCCCTGCAAACCCATCCACCCCACCCACATCTCCACCCTGACACGCTCAGGCCGGTACACAATGTTCTCACCGAGGCTGGCCTGTCATCTCCTGGCAGAGGATGTCAGGATGGATGTACTTGGTCGGGGTCAGTCTCAAATTATGCTTTTACTTTTGGCTGTAATATCAAATAATATATGACATCTTTATTAGTCCCCAAGGGAGGGGTTGGTGTACTAAAAAACTAAAATTAACATTACATAAAAATACATTTAAAAATATAACTGGCAGCACATATGCATGCAGTCTCCTTCACAGTCACACACATTCACTTTGTCATGCAACAGTTTTCATTTAAGAATGAAGAATATTTAATCACCTGTTGATAACACATTCATTTGAGTTTTTAGGTACTACTTGTAACATGTTGTATTTCTCAGGCTGAAGAAAGCATCTGCCAAAACCTCACATTGTTTCTTGTCACAACAGCAATGTTTTTCCTCCTTGCTCCTTGAAGGATAAAAACAGATAACAAACCCTTGATTCAGGCAAAACTAATTCTGACAAGAAGGCAACTCGAAATAATATTTTAACTACACAGTTAAATTATTTATATGGTGTTTGTGTTTTGTGCCATTAACCAATTTTCCTTTGTGCTGTAATTTGTCAGGATCCAGTGGCACATAATATATAGTAGAATTGAATGCTTGTCTTGGCAGGGGTAGGATAGTTGTGTAAACATGTCTAAAATTAACGCAGTAATCATTTTTGATCATAAATGCAACAAAAACTAAATTTAACTGCAGAGTTCAAGAGTTGAGCGCAGACGTAAAGCGGTTATTTATTAAGATACATTTTTGGTTCATGAGGAAAAATAGAGTAAGGAGTAAAGCTGTGAATACACAGTCTTTGATCAGTGAGTGACATAATCATTGAAGTAGTTTATCATCAAAACAAAAATGCGCAGCGTGCTGCAGCGAGGCATGGTGCTGAAACCCTGAACCTGAAAGCTACCTCTGCTTTCCACGTCTTTCACCACATGGGCACTAAATCACAGAGACAGGAACATAACAGCAGCTTACCTTTGTGTCAGCCCAAGGCACTGAGCACTTTCTCCCTCCCTACACCTCCACTTTGTAGCCCATGCCAAACACTGTCACCCCAAATCTCCTACTAACCTGCCTCCTTATGGCAGCAGTGCTCAGAAGGCGACCGCGGTGGCATGGCGGAGCCACATGGCACCATCTGCTTCAGCAGGGCTCATGGTAGGAGGAGAGGGACGGGCTTCCTCCCTGCCTCACCCACCCTCTCCCCTTTACCTTCTTCATCCAAATCCTTCATCCTATGTCCCGTAGATCACCCCCCCCTACACTCCCCAGCACCACTCCCCTTCCCCCCCAAAAATAATCCTCCTGATAATTTTCAAGGAATGAAAAAGTCCCTCTGCGCTTGGATTTATGAACTCCTGCGGTAGCCATAGCAACCCACTGGCAACTTTGTATTTGGGGAGGGCAATAAGGGGGGTGATGAGGGTGTTTGGGTGGGGAGGATGGTACTAAGATGTGTGTGTGTGTGTGTGTGTGTGTGTGTGTGTGTGTGTGTGTGTGTGTGTGTGTGTGTGTGTGTGTGTTTGGAGGTGGTGGGAGGGTGGGGGTGTCTTGCAGAGAAAGAAGAGGCATTGTTGTATTGGTATTCAGGGTGTCAGCAAACCAGAGTAATTGCTGGGTCTTTATAAAGGGGAAGAGGTAAAGGCTTGTCGGGGGGTGGGGGGGGGCAACTCTCTAAATGCTCCCAGCACATGTCCGGGGGGAATGAACACTCACTCTGTTTATATTGCCTGTTGACGGAAATTATTTTTATAATTTTTTTTGGCACAACAGTGATAGAAGGGTCAATTCAATTTGTCTGGGAGCAAAATAAGACATGGCACCTTCTCTTTTTTTCTTTTGCTAAAATTTATCCTTGCAAGCACTTATGATCCCTTCACTCTGCTTTTAGGTGCCAAGATAGAAGTTAGCCAGCCTTTTACAATCACCCTATGCTAAAACCTCTGTATCATATGCCACACGTAAATCCTAGAAACATAATGTATGTGATCTGTTTACTGTCTCCCTGACTGTGTATCTGCAGCTCACTCCAGGATGTATATATCTGCTTTCAGCTTCTTATCAGGCGCTCACAGCGTTCCCTGTAAAGTACAGACTCAACCACTATAGAGATGTACTTGCTGTGAAAAGACAGAGTGAGAGAGAGAGGGAAAAAGTGTGTGTGTGAGAGAGAGAGGGAGAGAGAGAGGGGGAGATGGAAAAAAAAAACTCCTGACACCTCAGACTCCACTTCACAGCCAGTGAAGGAAGAAAGTGAGCGAGCCGCTAAGCCTCCCCTCCCCGCAGCCGCCTGCAAGGTGGAGATATTACCGTTCACATTTGGACAGATGCGAGGATCCCACTGTGGTGTGTGTGAGTGTGTCTGTGTATGTGTGTGGTTATGCAAGGTTAAGGCCTTCAGCTGTCACTGAGATTTCCACATACGCTAAATATCTATCACTGTTTGATTTTGCTAAGTAAGATTTCTTTTTATTTGATACGAAAGTGATTTTAGAATTGATTCAAAGCGCATCTGTAAACATGTCCTTTATCCTAAACTTTGGGAAGCATGTCAATTTCTGTGCGGTTGTGGTTGAGGTAATTGTTTGCATCTACCTCCGGGAGAGTTGGAGACTTGCTGGGAACAATAGACGGATGCTGGGTTTTATGTATCCCAAATGGTCAATCTAGGGAGCCTGTAAAGGGTTTTGTTATGGTCATATTTCTAAATGCACAGCAGGATTATTTCTGAGTGTGAGCTTTGAAAGGCTTTATGATTGAACTGCTAAGGGGAACAAAACAAATATACTGCAAAAGACAGGAGCCCTATTGGGTGTAATACTGTGTACTTAGAGAACAGCGAGACAATAATAGCATAATCAAACATGACATGATCTTATTGCCCTCCAAATGTCAACTGCTGATAGCAAACATTCAAGACCACTTACTCAGAGAGTAGCCAAGCAAAGGAGAGAAAAAAACAGACTACAGTGCGCACAAGGCTGAAAAAGCATGCAAAATAAATACTCAAAAATAAAAACAGCTGCAGTCAGCATATGAACCCACACAAAATGGATAACCAGGAGGAAGTCTGAGTGACTTGTCCAAACCCTAGTCTCATGTCTTATGCACTTTCATGTTGCATTATATTTAATTATAGATCATACTGGGGCAGCCCTTAACAGGGCCTGCTTGCCTCACAGGTACAAACAGTTGAATAATTCAGTAGCCGGCGTGTAGGATAGGATGTGGTGTGAGTGCAGCAGGAGAATAAGCTTACTGTTATTCAACCCTCGACTCCATCTTGCTGCGGGACAAAATGGAGATTCAGTGAGGTTAAATGGCAGATTTTTACAAGCTTGTCCCTTGCAGCATAAACTAACCAGGACATCTTTCAGGTATCTGATGGAAAAATACCAATGTTATGGTTTACGAGACACTGACAGCAGCTAGTGGCTGCTGTTTTATTTTTAATGCCAGGACAAGTTATTGGCAAGCCATTTATCCGAAAATCAATTGTAACACAGAACAAGCTTTAGAGCATTAAACCATGTCCAGGTTTTTTATACTACACAGTTTATTACAGGTTGACAGTTCACTGCTATCATTTTCAGCCAAACCCATTACTGTTATCTTTCTTTTATCCCGTGTAACCAATATCTTTTTACACATTCTAGTCTCATTCTATTATGAGAAAGCAAATTGCAGGTGGAACTATAAATAAAAAAATGGGAGTCGCATTATGGCTACAAGGAGGGAGAGAGAACACTCATTTTTTGCATTTCTGTTTATAGCAGGAATTAATGGGTTCTGGGATGACCTGAAAGGGATGTTAAATCAGGTGGCATGCACAAGTGATATAATTCCTGGGCTTCCTCAGTAAATAATAAGCATGTGTTTGCTGCTCATGTTTCTCAAAAATTACACACCATGTGTTGTGAAATGAAACCATGAATGACTGAATATTACTAAAAATGAGGAATAACCACTGAAAAGGATTGAATGTAATAAAAACCCAGTGTTTTTGTACAGAGTGGCCGCATTTACAGAGCTCCCTTTTGAATAAAAAATTAGTGCTTGAGCGGAATATAATGTATAATTGAAGAGTAATTTGAGATGACTTGTGTTGTGTACCAAAAGTGGGACCAGACAGAAAACTGCTTCTTTCATTTACACAAAACTTGTGGCCATCTTGACTGGATTAAGGATCTACAATGACGTAAACAGAGCTGCTCTTCGTCGAGACCGTCACTGTAATGTTTTGGTCATTTGACTGAACCCTAATTTTATTGCTTTGCATTTCCAGAGTTAAAGCTTGTCATAAATTGCATTGTGATAAATGTTATACATGTACGTATATAAAATATTTATCACAGTGTCTGAGCTGGACTTAGTTCATGGATATGTACTGTATTATTTTGCCTTTTGGAAGAACCTTCATCAGATCTGACCTTTGACCCCAAACTTGCCTGAGTTAGACTTTTTGCTTGTTTACAATACACAACATATATGTGACTTGTGCAGTTACACACGATATACATGAAAAATATATTGTGCAGTTAAAAAGCAAAAGACAAACATTTCCATGAAACCCATTCAAATATTTTTTGTTTGCTGTAGTTCACTACCTTGAGTTCAGAAAGGGCTTGACACCAGACTGTGCTAGTGAAGTCTGAAATATATTGTGATAACATATAAGTAGAATATGTAGCTTGCAAGAAACATACAGTATATGTAGGGAATAAAGAGCCATTTTGCTTTGTCTGTACAAGACTGACATAGCACACGCAGTCAATACTGCAGGAATATCGCAGCATTGTAATTTTACAGTACAGGCACACTTTGAGAAAAATAGGCTACAGATGCAATATCGGAATAAAGAGGATGCTTGTTGTAGCATTTTAATATTCCCAGCTGCTGTCTTCACTGACTGTACTGAAAGACAGCTATAGATGCACAGCGGGAGTCGGGAGTGGTGGGAATGTGTTGTGCGCTCCTCGGTGTTTCCTGCTGAAACTTTAGAGTGAAAAGGAAAACTTATTTGTGCCATTGTCTTTCCATACAAAGGTGGCTGCTCATTTCTGCCAATCACTGACAGGAAGTGAATATGTAGCTTTTGCCTGTGGTGTGTGGGATATAGGTCCACTCCAGGCGTTTAAATCCAAGTGCAACATTGGCAGTATGACTTGTATTATACTGTTTGTGATCAATGAAAAAAAAAATCAGATACCATGTGTTTTTCTGGTATTATAACTTAAGGCATATAAATCAGACCTTGGCCGAGCCAAGATATTGCAAATTAGGTTATAGTGGTAAATGAAGCCAAAGTTTCTGAGCCTGATTTGAATAATGTCTTTAAATTAGAACTTTAAAAGGAATTTAGTTCTGTTTGCTTATTTCCAGACCAAGGGGCATAATTTAGACAAACAAATGAGAGACAAATGACAAGTTTGAGCAGATAGAGAAAGAAGAGAGAGAAAGGAGTGGATGCAATGAACAGGAAGCATCCGGAATGAATTCCCAGAGATGACCACGCATGGCTGGGCTGAACTGGCCTGGATCCGGGAGGAGGAGGCTGGGTAGGGGGGAGTGGGGGTTGAGAGGTTCCTGCACGTCCAGCTGGACAGAAAGAGAGAGAGACAGAAAGACGACAGAGAGAGAGAGACAGATAGAGAGAGAGAGAGAGAGAGGCCCCCGGGCGCTGACAGGTGTAGCCCTCCACTCCAGCTGAGGCCTCACAGCTGACCTGGATCTCTGCATATTTCTCTCTATGTCTATGTCTCTCTCTCGCTCTCTCCCTGTCAAAACACATGCTTTAACTCTGAGGGTTACACACACGACAAGCCACGGTATGTTTCAACATGTTCGCTATTCTTCATTTAATATGGCAAGTCTCCCAACCAGGCTCCAGCACAGCCACAATTCATCACACAATTGCCTAAAGTTAAAAACTAGCACCCATTGTTAAACACGAGAAAAATCTGCCCTCATGCATCCATCCTGTGTCTTATTGCAGATAATTACTTCTTGACTGATGTGCAGTCGGGGCATATAGGAGTCTACAGTGACTCTTAAGAAGTCAGTTAACTTTCCACAAGCAGGAAGTAAGTAAAACTTTGATTTTCTTTTTCCTCAAAGCAATTCCTCTTAGGATCAAACACAATGCAGCAGCAAGCATAATAAAAAGCGGGTCTACAGTGGTTAGATCTGTGTATTTCACTCTTAAAAGCAGCTGTCTGAGGAAAAGCAGAAAGACTTCTTTTAATTTTTTGTCTTGGTTGGCGATGACAAGCAACAGGAAATATTGGAACGACATGAATAATGTCTTTGGATGAATTCAGTTAAATGACCTGTACCTCCAGGCTAACTGGACCCCGCAGAATCACTAAACGTACTCAGTGAGCAGGAATTTTACTTGACGAAGTTTGAGTTGAGACATAAACCTCATAGACTGTAACACTGTCATGGTGCAAGGCTTAAAACAAAGGCCCAAAGCTGACTACATATCTCTGTATTTCTCACAGCACTGGTTTTGTTGGTGCTGATGGTTCTGAAAACCACATTTACTATAAACTCAGTTGCTTCTAAACTACAAAGAAAAAAGACCTTCCCCTTTCTTTCTTTGGTCTTGCTAAGAGGATGAATATGCTGGAAGTGACTTTTTCACTCCAAAACACAAAGCTTCCGCTGTAATTGAAAAAGAATAGAGGTGACCTTTTCCTTTTTTGTGATGGAAAGGAATCTCAAAATTTCCCACTGAATCTGACTGATAAAGCAAAATGTAACATGCAATGCAGAGGGTGCTGATTTCCACAGCAGTGGTTTTAAGTATTTATGGTTAATGATTAGATTTGCTTCTCAAAATCAATGAAATAATGATTAGCAGATGTGAAAATGATACACATTTATGAAGGCTCAGTCGGCTCTGGTCAAAGAGACCAGGTCCTCATCTTGTCCAGTATTCTAATATTAAGATATATATGTAATATAAAGAATTATCCCTTCCATTTCAAAAACTTTTTTTTTTGTACCAATTAGTGTTTCTCTCATCATCCAGACCTTTTTCTCATGCACTGTTATTTGAAACATCAACACGATTAAAAGTAGCCGAGAATTAATTTAATTTGCTTCACTGGGTTGTTACGTGAGGCGACTCTTAACATGATGAGTAAATGACTATTCCAATATGACAAGTTAAAATGATAAGGTCAGTGCTGCTGAACAAAGAGGGACCATTTTCTGTCATTCGACAAAGGACTAGATTACACTCATGTTAAATAAACAATGAATTAGAGCGAGTGAACGAGAACAGATTGATTTGCAGTTAGCAGCACAGCAATTAATCTTACACCGCAAGTGAGGCTGCAGAAAAAAAAAATACGAAGAATGAAAAAAAAAAATACAATGAGCACCATTGTTTCATGTCACTGTCAAATGTAGTGAGTGTAATGTTCTGTACTTATTACATGCTTTGTCTTTCCCTGCCTAACAGGGGTTTCATACTAAGTTGTATTAAAATTTAATTTCCTAAAAAGGAGTATGACAATCTGCAAATTGGATAATTTTATTTGTTTCTTTTGCAGGTTTTTGTGAGAATATCAACATTGAAATGAGCAGATAAGTCTATTACCATATTGTCGCTCAATTTAAGACATTTTTTCAGACAAGGTTACTTGCTTTCGAAAATAATTTTAATCACAATCAAGATGTCAGAGTTCATGTTTAGATTAGTTATCACACAGACATTTTTGCAGAATTGCAATTTAACTGTGGCTTAGTAAGATTTTTTTTTTTTTTTTTTTTTTTGCCACACCATTTATGAATCCTGAAAGCAAAGGCATTCCTCGTGAGGAAACATATCTGCACACACGTCTGTGAATATTTGGCACCAAAATGTGCAACTTTTAATACTTCAGGAGCAGGCATTTTTGTCTTAGTTGTGATATTTGACTATTTGGACAGACATGCAAGTGTGTGCATCGGTGCATGCTCACACCCACCCACACGCACACGCGTGCATCCCTTAAACCAAGCATCTCCTTCTCAACACACACCCATGCATCCAACCACACGCACATGCACACGTTACACTCATGTGGATATTATCAGTGGCGCTCAGCTGAGGCTCCAGGCCTGTCCGGTCCCCACGGCGTAGCGGTGACCAGGGGAGGAAGAGCTTATCTCGGCCCCAGGCCCCTCCCTCAGCCCCATGCCTTGGCTCCGGGAGCTGGGAGGCAGATGCCATGCAGGCCCCCAGTGTGGCGTGTTTCTGTGGCCAAAGCGTATAGCGTTTAATGCTTAAGGGACAGGCTTTTGAACCAGACAGTCCATCTTGTCTGTGTGTTTGTGTGTAAACGTGTGTGTTTGTGCAGACCACACAGCAGATGGAGGTAAAGGCTTTTAGTATGACCAACTCCCCCTGGCCCACCTGGACTCGATCAGAGCATTTGGTACTCACTCACACACACACACACACACACACACACACACACACACACACACACACACACACGACTTAAACCGGCTGTACTCCCTGGGTAATAATAAATGGCACTGAATTATAACCAGGTGTAGCGTTACTCCAGAAAAATTCCTTCCTTTAAATTCATAAGTACATGATCAGTGGGAGGGGATGTTATCATATGTTGATGGAGATGAGAATCCCGAAGATGATGACTACAACAATAAACCAGGTGACGCTGTCTGAGACAGCAAGGGCACCTTTAATACCAAAGTTCACACTATTTTTGGAATTGATTTCAGATAATACCAATTCCCTTGTGAGCAACTGAAAGAATCAGCCACCCCCTCACATTTACAATATGTTCTCACAGTCACGCTGCACCATCATCTCCATTCATAACAAACTGTCTCCTCATTGAAGTGGAGAGCATTTCACAGGACGACAAGGGTGAGAACAGGTGTTTTTGGAATGCGCAGCTGAAAAACTCCAAATTAGTCTTAAAGAGACGAGGTTAACAGCTTCCAAAAGCTCCTTTCGTCTCAGCAAATTATGCTAAGTATTCACAAAACATTGGTCTAAATATAGGGTTGGAACGCGCCGCAGATTAGCTTGCACAGTGATGGGTCTATAAGACGGCGGCATAGAGCTGTCTTCGGTCTTTGACTGGCAAGGCTTTGAACCCCACAGCTCAAATTCACTCCGCAGTGGGTAAATATCTGCAAGTGCATGTGTGTGTGTGTGTGTGTGTGTCTTCCTATTCGCCAGTCTGTGTGTCTTCATACGTGAACCATGAACGAATGGTTTTTCTGTGTTCTGAGCAAATCCTGTGTGTTCAAATGTTTGGTTCAAATTGCTGACATATAAGTCACACGGGGCACTGCAGTAGAATAAAAATGACGCCACTGGAGTTTATTTTAGAGCAAGAGCACCTTCCTCTTGGCTCTTTAAAGGTATTAAAGAGAAACTGACACTTTTGCTCTTGGGGCTAGCTATATCACAGAAGCTCGAAACGCCCTGAAAACATTGAATGGTTCGACTTGCTCAAGTCCTGTTTCAGCGAAGACACTCATGCTCTAATATTGGAGTCTTTCCTTTGATGTATAATCACACATGCGCATGTCTACCACTCACACACTCTTGCAGGCACAATACATTTGCTGAGATAAAGTGACTGCAGTGTATGACCCATTTTGCAGATGCAGGGTTTTGCTTTCATAACGATGGGGTGTGAGTGAGCGCGCGTGTGTATGAATGCATAACCAGTATCATACACCGGGATGATGCAGCACGACAGGCTTTTAAATCTTGAAAAGGAAGTGCTAGGCTGGTTTCTGGTAAAAATGCTACTGTCACACGTCCAGTCATAATGCCGTTAGCCATACTACCCCCCCCGGGGCGACAGGCAAGCCAGTACTGAAAGTATTCACAAGTGGCAAGAAAAGGGGAAGCATTATCTTGAGTAAAAAAAAAAAAAAAAATCAAAAAATCTAGCGCAGGGGGTGTTGTGAAATACATTTCATGTTCCTTAAGTGTGACAACAAGCCTCGAAACCTCTGAACATGCTCCTCAAGCAGTTAATAATCATTGTTTCACGGTTATGGAGGAGCGAGGCGGAGATAATGTTTTGTGTCGAGATAACGCGTTGCCTTATTCCTGCCGCCTCCCGTTAACGCACGAGACAAATGGAATGGGTGCATCGCCTTGGAGCCATCCAAATGAGGGTGTCTGCCATGAAGTGAAGTGAAGTGAAGGAGGAGGAGGAAGAGGGAGGAGGGGGGTGCAAGTGCCACAAAAATCAGGGAGCGGCTGCTCGACCCTCACGGCGCATCACGGCAGCAGTCAAGTGAATGTGAAAACAAGAGAAAGCTTTGCGGAATATTGATTTAATGCCGCAGCCTGAGCGAGGGGAAGATGCGCGCTCCAGATTACATGCGCTCTATTTCCCAACCATACAGAACCTTGAGTTCCTCTGTCTCCACACTCCAGAGAACCAGAGACAGAGAGAGAGAGAGAGAGAGAGTGCGTTGTTTTATGTGTTGTTGCCCTCTGTGAAGTCCAACTGTGAAGAAAATCAATGTGGAAATACAAAATAGGGTAGAACAGCATAAATATGTAAAACATATCATGCTCCTTTTGTTTCTATACATGTAACAGAGAATATCAAGAGATCTTTGCGGTGTAACCGCAGCACCTATATGTTGTATCCCTTCCTTTCAATTAGCTCCCTGACTCCTAAATAATGAATTAGACTCAGAACTTATTAGGATCAAAAAATGATTTAAAAGGTTGGTTTAGGTCTTTTCAAAGTATAGTGTGGAATCACAGGGAAAGAATGAACCCAGTGTCCTTTTTTGGAAAGTGAAGGTGAAAGTGTATAGTGCCATTCACACATTTTGTCACGTCTTTTAAAACCTCAGTGGCTATTATTTAACAGCTTGTGTTTCCTTCCCTATTGTTTTTTTTTATTTTTTTAAGGTTTTAATCATTTCCATGTGAAAAGGACTTGCATTTGAGGCCTACCTGTGATGATTGCTTTGTTAAGTATCTTATTAATACAATTCCTGATCAATGTGCATCAGTTCATCAGCCAACAAATTATCCAGGAAAACAACACTTCAACAAATCAAACTATATGAGCCACAAATGAGATGATTTATTCCTGCTCTTGTAATCAAGTATAATCCTGCTGCGATGCTTTTTAAAAATGTTATAACACTTCCAAAGCACAAACAAATATGCATGTGGGTTGAGTTCACAGAGATAGATTTCACAATAAAATATTTAAAAAAAAAAGTGATCAGTGCCATATGAACTGAAAAACCAACCACTGGAAACTCTTGCATTAACTACATTTATGGAAAGAAGGTTGATTAAGATATTATTATCAATAATATTAAACTGCCACAGTTATTGCTCTCTTGATGTATTTTAGATGCTTCCTAATAGATTTTTTTTTCTATGTTAATGTCATCTTTACTTCTACTACATCTTTAGATTATATTTTGCCTTTTTCAGATGAAAGTCTACTCATCTTCAAGTTGATAGCTATTCAAAAGTTGATAGCAGACTCACCAGACATTTTCATTCATTCCTCATTTCTATAGAGGAGGAAGCATAATGTGCACATTTCTCCCCGCTGCCCTCCGTGTAACTCTGTGCGTCGATGACAAAAAACAGAACATCTTTGGAACAATTTGTTACTTAATGCCCCCCCACCCCCACCCCCCCTCTGGCTGCTGAAAATTATGAACAGTGAGCCGCACTCACATTCTTGCGCACAGCCAAGTGAGGAGGCGCCTCCGCTCCCGTCCTGGGCCAATGGCGCACAGAGCAGCCTTATCATACTTATCCCCGGCTGGCCAATGGCGCACCTCTCCCCGGCTCACATGATGCCTTTCAGTGCGCTCCCTCTCTTCTCAGCGCTCAATCCCGGCGAGTGCGGGCATCACTGAAGACCTGACACCGGCGGAATCGGACGTCCACTGTCCACGGCAGAATTACCCAGGTGTTCTCTTATGCAAACTTTATCGCCATCTGATGAAGCTGACCATCCTGTCAAAGAGAATCACCCCGCTTCGCCGGAGGAACAGACTTTTTTCCGTCTCCAGTCGATCGGAGAGGCGCAGGGGCGAGACAATAACGCCCAGAAGTTATTGAAATGAATCGTAAGTAGGCGATATTACGCATATTTTTTCGTCTTTTAATCGCTTATTTATTGTTACCATTCCGGAAAGTAGTAGTTATATTTATCGTCTTTTTGTAACCGACTTCGGTTCTAAATTTATGATTGCATGTGTCACTTTTGCGCCGTGTGCTTTCGGTCCTTTTTTTTTTTGTTTATATTCAATTGAGAATGAACCGTTTTTAACGCACTATCTGCTTTTTTTTTATCGATAAACAGATTTGACTTCACTTGGTACTTGAATGATCTCTAAGTTCCTTTGGTCCTGTCGACATTCTTTGTGCGTCTCTGTGAATTTTCTCAGTGTGGACGTGTGGCTGTCTCCGCGCAGCGCCATAGCATGAAATATAGATAAAAAGCACACGGTAAACCCGCTGACCCCAGGCAGAGAGGCTGTGCAACCGGTCCACACGGCTCAATGAGGACAATTAGGGAGGGAGGGTGGTGGTGGTGGGGGGGGGGACAAGAGAGGGAAAAAAAAGAGCACTTGAAGTGCACTAAAAACAGGGCTGCACTTCTCTTCAACCAGCCAGACAGGATAAGGGTGGATCTTCAGCAACCTTATGTGTCATTTCCAATGCAGGATGTGACCAAAAAACGTCCCTTAAGTTTAGACTGAGGTCAGGCTCAGAGAAAGAAGGTTGAACTGAACTGCTTGATTTTTAGAAATGATGTTTTGTGTCAAATTCCAGAGAATCTGACACACTCTTTGAGGTCATGTCATTCACTGAACCCTTTTATGGATTGGAAATGAGGAGGTAGTGGGGTCAGGGGGGTGGGGGTGGGGGTTGGGGGGGGGGTTGTTGCAAAATTTATGTACATTTGGGAGTCAAAGCAAAAATGGGTGCCCTCTGATTTTCCGTGATTTCTGCACAATCAGAGGGAAAGAGCAGGGGACCGGGGCCATTTGATGTTTTGAAAGGCTTCAGATGGCTTTAATTAGGACCTATAAAATCTGTCTGCCCCATTCTCTGAGGCGGCGCTCTGGAGAAGCGAGAAGGGAGGGGAACTGATGAAAAAAAAAAAAAAGAAAGAAAGAAAAGCAAACCGACACAGAAAGTCACTTCAGCGAAGGATCGTCTAATCAAATTTTTATAACCCTCCTTTTTTCTTCTCGTTGCTCCCTCCCTTGCCTCCCACCCTCCCTTCCTTGATGCTGGTGGTATGTAGGCAGCCCTCTTATTCCCCCTTTGTCTGACTGCTGTGTTATCTACACTCACCCCCCCCTGAAATCCTTCCACCACCCTCAGCCTTAGTACCGCCTACAGTCGGCCCGACCCCAGACACCTGAAGGCTAGACATAATGATCAAGAGAAGTTCCAGTCTGTCTGGAGCAAAGCCAGTTGTTTAAGGTTTTCTTCTTCTTCTCCTCCTACTTCTTTTCTTCTTCTTCTCTTTTTTGTCCTCCTGCTGGCCTGGCTGGCCCTGCCCATGCCTCTCCCTCTTTCCTTGTCTTCCATCCACAATCAAGACACGCTATGTTGTTTGTGAGTTCGTGCGTGTGTGCATGTACGTGAGTGTGTGGTATGAGGGTTTGCAGTTCCATCGCTACTGCTACTGCTTCTGTTGCTGCCTCTGTGTAGCCTATATGGGTCTTGGATGGAGGGTGGGTGACTCACACAGCTGCAATACACACTCATGAGGAAACATCAAAGACTTCTTCTGTGTGTGTGTTTGTCAGTGTGTGTGAAAGAATGAGATTTCAGCAATGCTGCTCTGGCGAGCGTCTACAAGAATATAGGTATCGCATGGTGCCTGTAGTTATTTAATTTCTTCTATTTTGTTCAACTGCACTGTGTTAGTTGGCTCTTTTCTAAAATGTTGTATTAATTATACTGTATCACAGTTCCGAATTTCTCTGTACTACACACAGGAGACTGAAGATTGATGTTCTCCATGTTTTAAGTCTTTCCAGTGTGATGATGTTAAACCTTAGTCTTGATCTTGGAATTGAAAAGGATTATGGTGTATAAAACAACATTATCTCATTATTAATGAACAAGAGTTGTATCCTTTGTGCTTCAAGAATAAACATAAAGTCAAATCCCCGCTTGAAGATTCCATTTTTACCGAACTGGAGGTTTTAAATGAGGCCCTTGGATACTGTCTGTCGCACCTTGACTCTGATGGTGGGCGTCTTTGAGTTGGAGCTTAAAGCTTGGTGGCTTCTGAAGTAAGAAAACGCTAATTAAAGGTGGGAGTTGGTGGAAATGCTTCAATCTGAGTATCTCTTTGAATGACAAATACATCTTCAGGAGTGTTTTCCTTTTGAGGAGTATGGGTCTTTGTTTTCTTGACGTGTGTTGGTTAGGGATTACATCATTTGACTGCTGCTGGGTTAGCTAGATAATACGCTAGCTTGCTTTATGTAAAACGGTTTGGAGTGGAGTCTTTGTTGGACATCTTTGCTTGACAACAGTGGAAATCAGAAGTAGAGTCGCATGTATTGTTTTCCTGTTTCTAATTTTTGCATATTCTGAGTTGTTTTTCTGAACAGCGTCCATTTTTTGATAAACTTGTTTGTTAAAAGATTATCCCCTAACAGCTGGAACGTGTTCTCTCTGTATCCGCAGCCACGTAATCTCCTCAGATGTGATGTTTTGAAGAACAAATGTTCGTGAAAATTTGCACAGGGCTCCAGTCAAAATCCTACCACTTGTTTGTGTGTTTTCTGAAAGCTGACACTGTGTATCATGGCATCAAGGAGACGGAGGATGTCTCTTCTTCTGCCACCACCCTTTGAAGGGGGAAGTAATAAAAAGCTCAATGGGTGCAGCAAGCTGTTCTGCCCTCCTACACTTTCAGTCTTTCTACCTGGAGATGAATAGGAGGCCCCTCCATAACGAAGGGGGAGAAGAGAACATTTTATTGAAGGCTGAGGATGTGGGGGGATGCACCATAGCTTGAAGACACTTGGTGTGAAATAGTCCAGTTGTGCCAGTTTACAGGAGAGCACTGTCTACTCAGTTTGACACAAGAATAATTATTATTTTAGCTTTTATGAAAGTGTAATTTTCTAAAACAGCACTAACTCGTCAACGTGTTTGAGTTCAAATGATATAAATTTATTAGGTTTAAGTAGGTCAAAAGGGTGTTACGTAAACATTACCAAATTGTCCCGTTAAATCCCGCTTGAAGTAAAAATACTGTCTTCATAGCATGATAATACAACACCCATGATAATGACATCGGACAATCACAAAGCCACAGATTAGGATTTTCGGTAACCAGATTTATGCATGAAGGAGTGAAGTCATGGTCAGGAATGTAAATGGCGGAGTCATTCAATTACCACCGTGCCCTTTCCTGGGAAAAGTCCCCAGCCGTGAAGAGGTTAATTGTTTTTGAATCTCCATCCAAGGGGAGAAAATGGGCGAACAGGAGGGATAATTGAGCTGCTGATAGTTGAGTGGGTTATGGATTACTGCGTCTTTCCAGAGGAGAAAAGGGAAAAGGAGGTGAACAGGAGAAGGAGAGGAGGAAAGAGAAGGACGGGATGTGAACGGCCCGTGTTGTGCGATGCAGCCGCAGGGATCGTCTGGCCCGCTTAGGAAGAGGGGAGAACTTCAATCCTGACCCTTGACCTCTCGCATGCTCCTCCCTGCTCCAGGTGCAAGCCCTCACTGCTGGCAGCTCACACACACACACACAGAGACACACTACAAGCTATTTTTTCACACACTCTGCAAGCACTGGGGGGGAAACGCCGTATGAAAACGCAGATCCTTTTCACAATTTCACCCCCCTGCTTCTTTTTTTTTCATGCCGTTCTATTGTCAGGGGTTAAAGATCCAAGCCTGCTTGTTGGGTTGAGGGGACTGTTGTGATAATGTCTGGCCTCTTTTTTTCTTTTTCTTTTTTTTTTTTTCTCCCTCTGAAATATTTTCTCTGCAAGAAAATGGATGACTGTCTTTAAATGGGGGAAAAAAAGATGATCTGACACAGTGCAATAATCACAGGAGTGTTAATCAGAGGGATGTCATGTATAATTACTACAGTGTTTGATAACACCACAGCGAACCACCTCAGGCCATTAGTGAAAGTTTCTCGATGCTATTAATGCGCGTTAATAAAATTCAAGAAAACCCGGATGGAACGAGCCCTCTGCATGGCACACTGGTTAAAGCGCTGTAAGGTTAATGAACCAATTTACATACTTTCTGCTGCCATCTGGGTGGAGTGACGAGGCAGATGCTCCCTACTCCGTACTGTTGCTGTTGTGCTGTTCAACATGGAGGAATGTGACAGGTCCGCAGAGGTCGGTGAGCGCATTTACCATTAAGCCTGTTGTCAAAAACATTTGTGAATGAAGTGGAAATTTTTGCTGCTAAAAGACTGTAGAAATAAGCATCGACTTCTGCTGCTTTTGTAGCATGTGTTTGATTTTATTTAACCCTATGGGTAAAGCTTTTCTTTTGGTTTATGTTAAATGCGGTTGGTATCGAATTAGACTACAACTCTCAGGTCAGCAGCCCGAGCAATTGTTCTTCATAAAAAGTGACACTTAAGTGTGGATTATACCCTGACCCCTCCCCATGTCAGGGAGAAGGGAGTCATCTGGGCCTCAGGCAATGAGTAACTTGACTGGGGCGATCCACGAAAAATCACTATAGACGATGCTGGAGACTGTGGTAAAAAGAGGATTAGTGTCTGTCCACCTCTCTGTCATCCTCATCTGGGTGATCACATTACAAATAGAGAATTCTCGCAGCGCTTTTTTAGCAGAGGAACAAAATGAGGTCTGTCGGCGATCAATAAAGCAGTGTGAAGGCAGAGGGATATACTTAAAAAATCAAAGGCTCTGGCTGGCATGGCCATCATCTTGCCACGTCTGCTGGAATCAGATAAGGGAGCAGGGCCTTGCACGAAAGGTTGTTTGGCCCCAGGGCAGCTTGACTTGACGGATATCCCTCCTACTGGCACCCATTGCAGGCTGATTTCATCTGCAAATGGGCAAAACCAAAACGTTTCAGGATCTATCTGGTCCCTCTCTGATACTGTACATGTGAACGAACAGCTGAAGGGATAGATGGGTAAAAGGGAGCATAATATATAATCCCTGCAGCATTTACGGGGAGAAAATACGCAGCTATTTCTCTAACCCCTCTGTTGTCCTCCATAGATGACGGCTTTTACCTCATGCTTCACTTACATGATTTAAAGAATAATAAAATCACCCTGGTTTTGGTTTGACAATGTGTCAGAGCTGGTGCGAGTGTTCGTCTCAGATTAGCTCTTTGTGCCGTGAGGAGAGTGGAAAGACGGGGGGTGGGGGGGCAATACCGCTGCGATCCCAGTTGAAAGAAATCATTTGCACAATTTCATGAAAGCGGTATTTGTCCAGTCGGATGGTTCTATCAAAGCCCAACAGCCACGGTGGAACGTGAATTAAATGACGGGGCGAGCTACAAAGCCGGCAAGATGTCGGGTTAGAGTCATTTCTCAGCTGAACGCTCTCCAGGTAAATGCAGATAATGCGCTCTCGAGTTTTTCTTTCTCTTTCTTAAAGAAGTCTCATTTCCACAGACAGCTCAGAGCTGACACCAGCGCTGCCAGAGCTTCTGTTCTCAGAGCTAAGCTTGTACAACATTTATGTGGTGAAGATGAAAAGACATCATGGGTACACTTTACGCCTGTAAATTCATCCCTGAAAAACCAGCTCAGAAATGCCAGACTTTCTTGTTCTTCTTAAAGTTTTATCAGTGATTTTTTTTTTCCCCTAATGTCACACCAACTCTCAACTCTCTAAAATGCTCCCAATTCTGACTTATAAAACTTTAAATACCAGTGTAGAAAACTTGCATATGGGGAGATTTCAGGTAAGTGAACAGGAGATATAATAAGAGGTTGAGTGCAATTTCTGGGTGAAACCTGCTGTTCTCTTGCTGTGCAGATAAAAGATTTGCCTCCACCGATGTCTGTTGTTGTCTTCAGTTTCAGAACCCCCAACAGTATTTCCTGGTGACTCACTTCTTTCCGAGCCATTTATGCTTGAAAACTTCCTAAGGATGAGCCACACATATTCTGAGTTTTATCGTCGATGAGGGACCATTGGGCATAATGAAGTTCTGTCTCCCAGCATGAGTTTGTGAGGCTCATGATTACAAATGCTCCTGTCATTGTCTCCTATCATCTCCTGCCTAATTGAAGACAATATAACGAGACAATGGGGTCTCGCTCATCATTCTGCATCAGTGGCATGCTCTATGGAACGTGCCAGTCTGTTTAAAAGCAGGGTTGAAGTTGGTGTGTGTGTGTGTGTGTGTGTGTGTGTGTGTGTGTGTGTGTGTGTGTGTGTGTGTGTGTGTGTGTGTGTGTGTGTGTGTGTATGGATACTTGAATGCGCTCGAGCTTGTTTAATTTGGACCAAGAAGATGGACAATTAAACTACCGCTCCCGGGGGGGCTGTTCATTTTGGTCAGCTTCCCCACTTCATGGCCGTCCGCCCTTGTAAACGCTCCTGGATGTGTCTGGGTCATGCGTTAGGGGGTGGAGTAGGGTTTGTAGGCGGGAAGGGGATTGGGCGGGGGGTCTGCCTCTGGAGGGGTTGTCTCAGATGATTAGGACAGCCAAGTGTGGAGAGTCCCTCAGTGCCTGGCCTCCTTCACCTCCCTAATATGCTCTGAATAAGTCCCCCTCCGCTGCGCGTTTGTTGTGGGGTTTGGTGGGAGGTGGGGGGGGTGTGTGGGGGGGATTATGTCTGGCCATGGTTTAGGAGTGTTTGTCATCTGCCCCCTCGAGGCCTGCACCGGCTCCTTTGTCTGAGCGTCAGGCATCGGTACAATGTCAAATCACACAATGTGCCTATGCAATCAGGGCATCTTGGGTTAGGAACTGACACAGGATTTCATGTCTGGATTTTTATTTTTTCTGTAACTTAATTTTAGGGTCGAGAATTAAAACAGTTTTTATATTTGTAGTAACTTTGCATATTTAAGCTTATTTTTTGGTTAAAAAAAATCTACAAATCACTTAAATACTGATTTAAAACTATTTAAAAACAGCTACTGAATCACACACACATCACTCCATTCTGTAGTTACATCATGTTCTTCTTTTTTATTAGCCTGACTTGCATGACATAGATGTGGCCTAGTATGAGAATATTCTCAGAATATTATCAGGTTCAAGCCCATTTTAGCTATGAGTAATATCGGGTTTTGTTATGAGTTACTGAAAATCAAAAAGAGATCTCTGCTGGAGTTACAGTCATTCAACGAAAACTGCATCATAAAAGAGGAAGAGATGCTCATTTCTCTATTGAGGCATCAGTAAACCAGAATGCTTTGCAATCACAGCCTGCATATTTGCTAATCTATGATTGCTAGTGCGATAACTTTATCAAGCTCTTTCTAACCGTTTTATTTTTTTATTTTTTTATTTTTTGTAATTTGGACAATGAGGCACTGTGGCTTTTTGTGTGCCCCAATCTCAATATTAAATTTGAAAAAATCTGCACAATGCCATCACTACTTTGCTCTACTTTATGCGAGAGCACTTTGAGAGATACACCATATTACTTAAGGAAGCTGACCTAGATGAGGCAGGTTTATAGGAAATTACTTGACAGAAAATCTCAAAATTCATTAAACAAAATCATTGATATTAGTGTAATAGTATGTTAGAATTTACTTCAAATACTTGCTTTATATAAGTTTATATTGAGAGCCCTTGTCCCTGGTGTCTACATACATAGTCTGGAGTTCAGTTTAATGGTCTCAAAGGTGTTTCTATGGTTTCACACAGTGCATCTCTGTATGAAATTTGGAAGAATGATTCATTCATCTCCACACAATGGCTAACAAAGAGGGCACTGAGCCCCGGCCAAATATCACAAGTTACATTGAAAACAAACAAAACGCTCTTGCTGTAAACTGTGGATGCAAAACCTCCCAGTGGCTGATAACAGCGCTGCAGGATTTAGGCACTGTGGGAGAAACGGCTTCTGTGGCTTTGCATTCAAGTCATTTGGCCATGTAGAGAACCAGGAAATGACACACATTCCTCCTTTGCAGTAACAAAATGAACCTGAATCTAGTTTCCTACTATTCCTGAATAATTGTGTCTAAAATTTCATTGTTAATTACTTCGCTAGAAATCGTGAAATTGATTTTAAGTCTTGATTTCACTGTACGTGGGGGACTTTTATTAAAATCAAACACAATGCACCTTTGGATTAAACTTAAATTTTCTTTCATTCCTTTATGCCAGACGACTTCCGTAATAGCTAATAATAGAACATAAAATGCACTATTTATACGTGGTGCTCTGAAATCATATCTCTCTGTGGTTTTAAAGGCATTTGTTTAATTTTGCGAATAATTTTTGAGAAACACAGTCGCACACATTCACATTACCTCCGTACAGGGACAAAACCTCCCCAGCCCGAGCATATTTCTGAAAATGTTAACAAATTAGCAGAAACATTTAAATCTGGGCATTCTGAATCATATTTTTCCCATTTTCAGTCTCAGCTTTTCTCAAGTCAATCTTGTTGCTAATCCTGGCTCACAAAGGTACAATGCAACGACTAATTATATCACATTCTCTTGTCACAATATACAATTGCTTGTAATGTGCACTGCCCAAGGACCTCCCCTTCTAATTTGCAGATAAGTAAATATGCCAGGTAGATGAGTTTTGATGACACCCAACGAGCTATTTTCGATCTCCCTCCCTCCCTCTTCTTTCCCTCTCTTGAGTGGCAGTTTTAGGTGTTTCTCCCACTCCTCAGTTCACAGTCTCACAGGCTCTTGAATTGACAGAAAATATTTCAAGCAATGAAAATATCAGAAGTGCACTTGATCTGCCAGTTTTTTTTTTTAAGCTTCTAAGTAGTATCCACTTCATTTGACTGTGCCTGAAGGTACATTAAAGCCATTTTCATAAAGATTTCCAAATAAGCCCTTGAGATGTTTTTTTTATAGCTGAGGTTTTAAGGAGTAGAGATAGACACATCATTTGGGAGTGAGGGAGCAAACTAATTACAATTGTGTGTGTAATTGACTTTTCCTGGGTTCATGGTGAAAGTCTCATCTGACCAACGGAAATGTCTTCTTTGCTGCTTTTTGTTTTAGCCCAGTATTACACTGCAGTAGAGGGAGAATGGTTGTGGCATCAAAGCAGTTTCATACTCAGCGTGATTTTTGGCGGATATTGAACGCTTCCAAAATTAGTCGCACCAGATCCTACAACCTTAAAAGGTGAGAAAATGATGGAATGTAATTGAATAGTGCTCACACCGACTGAAACACAAATATTCAAACTCTCCCGTTTGATTTTATTTTTTCATCTTTTGTAGACATGGAAGGTTGTCGGAGGTGAGGGTTAACACACTGGCAAATATATCAGTCTATGCAAATCATCTATCAAATGGAGCCTGACTTTTTTATTTTTTTTTTTGGTGGTACAAGAAAGCAAATCCAGCACAGATGATCTCTGTGCGTGCAGGAAGCCTTGAGGTTTGCATCATTTCTGCCACATTCTCCCCCAGGTCATTCTAGCCTCCTTACATGCAGAAACGCGCGCACACACACTCTCTTGCACGCACACCACCGTTTTTCCTCACAGCGCAGCGGGAGTCTGTCTTTATCTGTCCTATTGATTAATGAAGCAGGCGCAGCGGGGTATCCGAGAGAGGTAGGAGTCTAGATCAAGGCTGTGAGCTGCATCACTGGCAGTCACACCACACTCACTTACACATTTTTACACACACGCACGCACACTCACGCACACACACACACACACACATTCGCACGTACTCTTTCACTGTCTCTGTCATGTTCTCTCTGTGTCTGTCACAGCAGACGTGTACACACATGCATACTGAGAGACATGACACACCCAGCAGTGCTGACACACACGTGTCGTCATAACTCACAAATGCATCATATCACACACACACACACACACATTCGAAATGAATTAGCATTGCTTTGGCTGTGCGGGTGCCTAAGCTGGAAAAGCATTTTCTATAAACATAATGTTTGCAGATTAGTTGGGGTTAATGATCCGATTGCCTCGGAGCTGCCACAACGTCTGTGCGCGTGCACATGTGTGTTTTTGGCTGAGGGGAAAAGGCACTGCTCTGCTGTGCTGCCTCCCTCACTTCCAAATGAGACATGCCCCAGGCACCATTACAAGAGCAGTATTTATGCTATTAGGGAACTGGGTTCACCACGCTAGCAGTGGTAGCAGAACGAAACGGCTAAAATTATGTCTTGACTAACCTCAATGGGCAGGTCCAGTATTTTCTTTGCATAAATGAGAAATTACAAGTTGTGTGTTTAAAGGCTATTTTTACAAATCGCCTGTTGGAATATCATGTACATTATTTCTGAGCCATATAAATGTAAAAGCCAAGGAATAGAGCTGTTTTTTTTTTTTGAAAGCGTTTGTTCTTTCAGAGCAGAAATAAAAATCCAGAGTCAGAGTTTTTTTTTTTCCTCTTTTTTTTCCCATCTTTACTTTGGTGTTTAAAATTAGCTTCATAGTCCAAACCAGAAATAGTCCTCTGCAAACGACTCTCTACATGTCTCAGTCAACTGGAGTTGGTGGGTTCAGTGAGGGTGTAGTCCTTCCAAGTCCACCACCCTCCTCCCCACAGACACGCTCTGAGAAGCCCCTCTCATGTAATGCTGAATGGACAGAAAAGTACAGAAATGAAAGAGAGCAGAGTAAGAATGACTGAAAAATGACTGCAAGACCCCTACTCTCTTTTCCTTTTTTTTTTTCCCCGAAGCGACCCTCCCCTCTCTCCACCTACATATTTTAGCTCCTATCCCTCCCTCCCTCTGTCCTTCGTTCCCTCCCTTCCTCTCCTCCGGCGTTCCTGTCGAGGCATGCCTCTGTCCCCGCCAACCAGCATCGTCCGTGGCAGGGTGAGGGGGCAAGAAGAGAGGAGGGGAGGAGGGCAAACAAAGGAGCACTGTTGCTGCCTTGCCTTTTTGGGGAGGGTCGACACCAGGATGGAGGGGGTGCGGGTGGAGGGGTACAGACGGAGAGGGAGAGACTGTGACTGAGGAGGTTTATGATTAAGAATAGAGATTAAAATGAATGGGTGGGGAGCAGGGGTGTCTGTTCTGTTCACAGTAATAAAGAGGACAAGCAGTGCCAGTCATTTTTTCACACGCACCCAGACACACACACACACACACACACAAAGAGTTGGCAGACTCTTAGCAATGCTGCAGTTAGTGTGAGTGAGTGTGAGAGATAGGGGAGGGATGGGGATGGTTCATTGTTTCCTGGCCATTGTACAATATTTGCTTAACCCTCGTGCTTTATCTGTGCAGCTGCATGCTACAAATGAGATGGCGAAAAGTGTACGATGGCGCCTGTCACAGCTGTTAGCAATTTCATCTGTGCACTGTAAGACACCCCCCTACACACACATACAGTGCACACAAACTCTGTCAATTTACAAAGCGGTACAGCCGTGATAAAATCATTCTCTGAACAGTACAATTACACGTCAACTTAGTCCATGCAAACAGACGATGGACAATGAAATAGACACAGCAACGAGCCAACACAGGTATGCAAACTGTAAATGGAAATCACGCAGTCATATAGGTATATAATAATAACAATCCTATGGCTCTTCTTGCCACTGTTTGCCAGTCACTACTCCCTGACCCCTTCATGAACCTCGTTCTTTTGTTACATTGAGCAAGCTTGCTCCACTCTGCAAATATTACACTGACTGTCGTCGCTCAGCTATCGCTCAGGTTTTCAGCTTTATGATTTTAAAATAGTTACTCAACGCTCGGGACGGAATGCCACATAACAAAATATATCTTGACTTTAAACGTTCATGTAAGCACATGCTGTTTTAGGTCATGAACTGAATCAATTTGTTATCTCTGCGCATATCTCATTCATACATTCTTTCTACACCATGAGTAAGAAATTGTTTTGAAAGATAACTGAATTTTGGAGCCAATAACTTGAATCCCACAAGGCCCGACTCCATGAATGGAGTGTTGTTTATTTATTTATTTTGCTTGATGTGAGATGCTGGTAGAGATGTCTGCATTCCACTCAAACAGTTTCTTAGTTGTCGGTTTCCTATCTCTGTCCTCTTCTGTTTCAGGTTATGAAAGGAGCTTGCACAAGAAGAAGAAAACCGAATGAATGCTAGCAGCCATAGCCTTCACCGCAGAGCGGAAGGAAGGGAAGCAGAAAAGCCCCAGAGCAGAATGCAACGAGGAAAAGACAAGAGTGATGAAAGAGAGGTAAGAAAGCTCGGTTTGCCCCGAGGTTAAACATTGTCTTTGCGTGTGTGTCTGTGTCCTCTGTTGCCCTTCCACCTGGCTGCATGAGTCAGATGTGTACCTGGAGTGAGTTTGGTGTTGGCATGAATGTGTGTGTTTTTGTCAGTGATGTGTGTGAGTGTGACTGTTTGTTTTTATGTGTGTCCCTGGCGTTGAGGCACAGCTGCCAGGTGAAGAACTTACCATCCTGTCTGACTCACCTGCTGCATCCCAAACTTCTCTATTGTCTTTATCTCTTCATCTTTTCCCTCTGTTTTCCACACGTTCATTTCTCTGTACTGAAGAGGAACAGCAACCTTTATTTTAAAATGCAGAAATCATAGTGGGATTAGTTAACAGGGTAACATTTTTTTTTATCACGAGTATGGCCTTTGTTTGACACATTTTATTAAATATCATACACTGACCAGTGATGTCATTTGTTAAGATTTGGGTTTTTCTCATTAATCACTGCCACAGAATAAAGAAATTAGATTTCTTTGCACATTTTAATATTTAAATTAATTAATTAAGTATTTTATGAACTTAATTATGACTTTATCAGCAATTTTATTGAGTTCCCTTTGATATTAAGTAGGCATTGTGTGTCACTTTGCATTGAGGAACTACTGAAACAATTTTAATTTTATTCCAGAAAAATACAAAATTTTGTATTTCATGTATCCATTCATAGCCTACTGTGGACATGGATACTGAATATCTGTATATAAAGTAAGCTAACAAGTGATGTAATATGAAAATGTCTTTATCAGTATTGACTTTAATGAACCCATATCCTCTTCCTTTGTTATCAAAGATGTTTTGTCCTTTCCTGTTTCATGACAGAATACACAGAATCCATTTCATGTTGTAAGGATTTGACATTTTCTCTCCAGCATCCATTAGAATAAAAAAAAAAAAATCCAAAATTTCATGGATGCAGGGAGGAAAAAAAAACACATGACCTTGGAGAACGGCACACACAGGAGTGAAACTGGGAGAAGAGCCACCTTATTGTCTTAACTGTGTTTCAGCGTTTCCCAAAGTGAGCGGTCTCTCAGAGACTAATCTTCTCGCTCTCTCTGTGTGAGGCTGAAAGCGGCAGTAAATCATTTTCTACCATGCAGTCATAGCCTGCAATGGCTGCCACCATACACAGATAGGGGGATGGTTAAAGAGGGGAGGCAGCAAGAGGAAAAAAAAAAGTAGTTTTTCTGGGTTCTTGTCATCCTCCTTTCTGATGATACTCTCTTCCACCTCAACCTCCCACCCAGAGGTTACAATAGCAGTGGTGTGATTTTACTTCAAAGATTTTGTTTCGAACCAGTCCGGCGTATCGTACTCTCAGAGACAGATCCAGTGCACTCCATTTCAGTTCAGCTCGACTCATTTCATATCAACCCAGTCCAGCTGAACTCAATTCTCTCTTCTAGCTCTTCATGTTTTGCAGTCTCACTCACTTATTTTCAGTCTGCCTGAGCTGTGCAATCTTCTGTCTTGTCTTCTGTTCTCACATTTTCAACTTTTTGTTCTTTGTTCTTTTTTGTTCTTTCTCTCTCAAGCCACCCCCACCCCCACCCCCACCCCTCTCTTTCTCAGGTTTTTGCACATGCAATAAGTTTCATCTTCATTTAAATCCTTCCAACACTGTCTTCTTTTCTTCCATTTGATGTTGGTTTCTCAGGTAAGGCCACTGCTGTTGCATGGCCCAATCTTTCTTCTGTCCACAGCCACCAAAAAATAATTTTCATTTCATCATTTTAAAAGACAGGAGATGATGAAAGAGAGCATGTGGGCTGTGGGGCTGTAGAGCACTGGTTTAAAAGAATGGGAAACTGTCCCCCAAAGGATTGTCTAATGCCAATAATAATCAGTTTTAATTACTGGACTTCTTCACATTTCAAATCTCTGTCCAAATAACTCTAGTTGAATAAGACAAAGTTCTTTTTTAATGGAAGTGATTTTGAACTCATTTGAGGAAGAAATGACTTCCCTGGGGACGACAGAAAATGTGGAGGATGTTGTAAGTAAGTATCCAGACATGCCACTGTTCTTTCTTCTCCGCCCTTTTTCCTCTCAAGTGTGTCTGTCCTCTGCTCCGGTGGAAGAAGGTCTTTCAGGAGCAGCCAAGTCTGTCTAAGCTGGCTTAAAAAAAAGCTGCAGGATTCAAGAAGCAGCATGGTTCTCTTTTGGTGTCCATTTGTGTATACGGAGGCGGGGTTGCAAGGCTCAAGCCAAAGTGTGTCTCACGGTTTCATATTTCACAAACCGCATATGGGAAAATGACAGGCAAATGAGTCACTCTGTCAAGTCATATTGATTCACTGCAGGACAGGAGGGACAGAGCGAGTAATTGTCGGTTTCATGCTCACGCAAAATAACAGACAAATGATGGACAATGGTTTACAATGGTGAGGGGAGGAAAACATACTCAGGCGGGGAAAGGGCATAAAAACCTGATGGACAAGTGTCAGAAATGGTAATGGACAGATGGATGGATGGATGGATGGATGGATGGATACGGGGGGGGTAGAGATAGAAAAATTAAACAGAGAAACATGGTGAGCAGCCAAGCTTTCAGAGAGAGTAGAGATGAAAGAGAAAGATGTCTGTGGAGACGATTTCTAAGTGAACACGAGAGAATTATCCATGAGAGAGGTCCACAAAGGGGAGAGATACTGTAGAACTGGTAAATAGAGAAGTGGGGGGTGAGGGCCAATGAAGCGATGCCTCTAATGTCTTTATAAGGCCATAAAACACTGCACTTCCTGGCCTCCTTCTAATTGCTGAGAGGAATAGGATGGGGGGGGGACTCGACTCTACCTGCCTACTAAATGAGGCCCCTAAATCCTCACTGCTTGGCCTTGAGGGCTTTCTTTGGGATTGCTATGCCAGCAACATGGACGCAGAGGGAGAGCAATTCAAGGAAGGTCTACGTTTGAATATTCTTAATAGTTCTTTCACTTGAAATTGAAGTTGAGAGAGAGAGCGAGAGAGAGAAATACAAAAAGGAGAGAGGGAAAAGTTCTGCACTTTAATGATCCCCTTATATTTGACTTGCAAGAAAATAAAGGTGAATGACAGACAGGGGAGACAGAGGAATCCAAAGACAGAGCTACGAGTAAGAATATAATGCACTTAAATACTATTGCTTACAATAAGCACTTGAAAACAAGGCTGTGAAAGAGCGGGGGGGGGGGGGATTTTATAGACTCAGCAGGAAACAACCATAGAAATGGCTACGCTTCCCCAAGGAGCTGTATGCTGAACTCTTAAAAACGTGAAAAGTAACGCTTGCCATCATTGGAAAAGAAAACATTTTCATTTCATAAACTGCTTGTCTAAGGGACCCTGCCCCAACCTCTAACACTCAAATCAGCACAGTAGAGAACAGAGCCTTCAGAGGAAGAGAAAAGCTTTGTTTTTTGTTTTTTTTACAATTTGTTCTAAACTATGCCCCAGATACCTGCAGATGTACTTGAATGGAAGAGCCATTAATATCAATATTTGTAGTGACAGTCTTATGAAATGCTTTGGAGCACACAAAAAAATGTGCCTGCCAAAATAAAAGCCTTTATCTAAATCCAGATATTTTATATTTACCCGCAAGTCCAGAGATGTAATATTGATGGGCAGAAGTGTAGAATTCAAACAGACAACAGAGGAATGTTGCCTTTTTTTTAAATCACTTTGATGAAATCATTTTTAAAATGCTCAAACAGATTGAAACAAAACTGCATATACTAACAAATAATGCTATGTAAATATATTTTATTGTACAATTTCTGTGCATTTATTATATATTTCTATAACAGTCTACTATCATTATCCGTAGTGTGTTATTGAGTTTTATTGAAAGAATATTCAAACCTTTGCTTTAACATCATTCTGCACCACCAAGCCTACGCATCGTGTGGTTTTCCCTTTCCATCCAGTCACCCTGTATATGCTGTATATTCAAAATGAATGGTGACTTCAGGCAATGTGACTTTGTTTTCCAAAATGTAAATTCCAGTCTTAATTTTTATCTTTTGTCAGTGCCTTATACTGAGTTTATGAGCTGTGCGCATAACTTTTGCTGATTTCGATGATGGGAGTCCGGGGGTGTATTGTGTCTCAACTCCCCACGCTACAGGAGCTGTATAACAGTTGCCTTTTTTGTACTGGGTTTTATCAGTGGGTGCGAGAATGAAAAGGAGTCAAAGGCAGCCCCCTAAGCTTTCCATAATGCGTCCCGAGAGGAGACAAAGGCCTGCATTCACTGCTGGGTGTCGATAAGACCTATCATTAGTCTGCCATTGGAGGTATTACCAACACACACAGACGCACTTATACACACACACTCTCCTGCACAGAGTGCAGTATGGTACTTATTCCTGTACCCATTCACTTTTTCCACACACACATAAATATTCTTATTCGTGCCAGAGAAGTGAAAGAAGCATTCTGGCTTGAATTGAATCGAATAAAGGCAGAGGAGTGGACCCCCTGCTGCTTTCCCATCACAACAGGATTCGCTCAGCCTCACATGGCTGGGGCGTCCACACTCGCGTGTGTTCATCCATACATGGCTGCAACTTAGCCAACAATAAAAAATGCACATAACCCTGTTTATATATACTGTCGTTCTATTAGTCATTAATGATGAAGAATTTCAAGGTTAAAACATACATGTTGCATTTTTAATCATTAGTCTTATTATCTTTGTTAGATTAATGGTGGTTTATTTCCATAAAATTGCAATAAGTGCAATCATTGGCTTTTATGTCTGTGTTAATGTTATACTGTATTTCTGCCACAAAACCCGTATGGCTACCTGCTTTTTTGTGCTGTTTTTCTTTGTTATGTTTTGCGCTGTAAAGTATGTTGCGCAGTAAAACATACCAGCAGACACGTGTGGTTAAATGCAGTTAAAAGCTGGCGCAGGCTGCCTGCCATCTTGATGATAGAACTCTTTGTTTATAGTAATAATACCAAGCTCTCAGAATTAATGTAGTATTGATGTATTGATGATAAAATGCTACACACATTACATTTACTTAACAAGACAGGAGTAAAATTAGGTGCAAGAAGAGAAAGATGGTTGGGTTTCCTTTTAGTGTTTTTCCTCTGTGTGTGTGTGTGTGTGTGTGTGTGTGTGTGTGTGTGTGTGTGTAGACTAAGGGAAGGACGACGGCACTGCTGTCGAGGTCCTAAGTAGATGATGGACCGTAGCTCGTATGCCCATTCCCTCTCATTAGCTCAACCCCCACCCCCACCCCCTGAGAATGTATGAGTTTACTTACCTTCCCTTGCTCTGCTCTGAGTTCCCGGCCAAACGCCAAGCGTCGGCTCAGGGTCATTAGCCTCGCTGCTGGGAACAAATGGCCTTCGATAGCATCTCAGCTAATACACAACAGAAGCAGATTAACCCCTGGATCCTTGGAGGATAACATATTGAAGGAGGGGAGAAGGGTGATGGTGAATTATTTTTTACTTTATTTTTATTTTTGGCTTTTTCTTGGCTATTAGAAGCAGATTTTGAGTCTTTGCTCTTTTTTGGGGGGGTGGCGGGCTTGGAATCTCATTGCACTTCAGCTAAACATCACAGTTGTTTGCCTGAAAACAAAAACCACAGAGAGAGAAGTGGGCAGAGGATCAAAGCCCGAGGAGGATTTGTCTGGCAGATAGTTGCTGGGATCTTGCCTGTGTAGACTCACTCTCTCTGTGCACACCACTAGGTTGCCCCCTCACATTGCCAGCTTGAAAATTATAGATCATGAAAAAGGAGAAAAGAACAGTGCAGTCACAACAGCCTCCTCCCTGAAGCAGACGCCTCCCTATTACACCACACGGGCGTGTGTGTGTGTACACGCACGCACTGACTTGTCTTTCCCATCCTTTCATCTAAGTGCCTACTTTGTGCACATTTTCATATTGGTATTTCATTGCGCCACTTTTGATATGGTAAACAATTCACCCACTTTTTTTTTTTTTTTACACATACAGATTGTTATCAAAAGAACCTCTTCAGGAACTTTTAAAGTCTGTGATCATTTACAAGTCCAATGGCACAAGAGGAGATAATCCAACAATAAACAATATAAAATCAGATTGACCGTGGTAACCTCAGTGAGGAAATCTCCACACAGTACTAAAAAGCCTACGTTTATTTCCATCTAAGGTCAGTGTGTTCACCAAAAAGTTCTTTCCATAAGGCCTCGGTGAGGTTTGTGGGCTGTTGGTGGGGGGGGTGGCTCAGATGTCTGTTTTGAACAGAAAGACACGCCCAGAGGATGGATATAATTAAGACTAGTGACTTTTTTTTTTTTTTGTAAGTAAGGAGGGTGTATGGGTGACTGTTCTGGGTGGTCTAGCTCTACATGCCTGTACTGGTTTTATTACAAACAGTCACAATATGGTAAGAACACAAACATATTCTGACAAAGCACAAAGATTAGCATATATAATACATTCAGACACAAATAGCACAGAAGTGAAAACAGCCATGTCACTTGTTTCCTGGCCATGGTGGTTGTCAGAACATGGCGGAGTAGATTTATAAAAAATAAATAAATACACTTTTTAAAAAAAGGCAGAATTGATCAAAGCAGTTGGCAGACATACCTGACATTCATAGAAGTGTACTCACAAATGACTGCTTTACTTTACAGTGAACAACTGTGAGTCAGTGACCTCTGTGTTTCATCATAAATCCAACTTTAGCTGTCATCTAAGTATCTTACAGTTTCAGCCAAGCCTTTATTTAAGCATTGAATAGAGGCCAGATGAGACAAGAAGGGCTTCCATTTATATACAGTACAGAAGGTTACCATAAAGACCATATATATATTTTGGTTTTCTCTTATTGCACTTATATAGCTCAAAGTAGAAAAGACAAAGACAATTCTTGTAATAAATTGCAGGATTTTTCTCTTACTCCAGTTGAACTTTTAACTTTTGCCGTGTTTGTGTCGTTATCTGCCCGGTGCGCTACACAGGACCACAATTACAGAATTTGTCTTTAATTGCAAGAAGGTTCATGTTCATTAATAACTTCTAGCTAGGTTTATTTGCTTGACCCGGCAGCCTCTCTACAACAGTCTGTAGAGAGAAAAATCTCCCCTGGGTCACTAGAAATAAGGTTTTATCATCTTGTGACTGTTGCCCTCTGACTCTCAAACTAAATGGCCACCGACAAATGAAGAAATTAAAAGACAAATGCTACTATTGGGGTGAAAAAAACTAGATGTACAGGATTCAGTATTCACTAAGTTTGTCTTATTTGTCAGGAGTCAGTATAAAAATTAGACACATCTAATTGTCTTTTTCTTTTTTTTCTTTTTTTTACAAATTGGAAACAAACTGTAATTTATATGAGGCTTCCTTCACTTTGTGGAAAAAGAATAAAAGCTGCAAGGCCAGTCAATCCCACAACAAGGGCTTTTCAAGCAGTAAATCCTGATTAATAGCATCTTCTCGTTAACACATAAACACTCTGTGTACCATCAAAACGTCCATTAATTTGGAACTTTTTTTTTTTTTTTTTTTTCCTTTCGCGTGAATTGCCTCATTTAGCTGGCAGAGAGAACACAGATCTTTATTGTTGCATTTTGTTTTGAGGGGGCCTAAACTCATGGGTGGTCCCAGGGTTTTTTTTTTTTTGTCATGTACTGAGCAGCACATGGATCTGTTAATGAGAGAATAAATTGGTGACTCCGTGCCGAGACCTTAATGATGGAGGTGCCTTCCCCAGTCTCAGCAAGTCTGCTTACTGGAGCAGAGAGAGGGATGGGAGTGGGAGAGAGGAAAAACAATGAGGTAGAAATGGAGAGGTGGGAGGGAAACAATGCAGGAGATGGTTAAAAAAAACATAGTCAATGTAGGAAGGAACATAACATAGAAAACAGTAGTAACTGAGGGATACATTAGCTCTGCGAGACGGAAATAGTAAATTGCATGTATGTTCTGGCAGATGCTGTAAAGTGAACAAAGGGTAACTTTAGAAACGGGGGGGGGGGGGGGGGGGGGGGGCAGTTCTTAGGCGGCATAAAAGGTTTAATTTCTCCTTCGGCTGTGGTGAGCAGCTTTCCTGTGCTGCCCTGTTTCACTGTATTTAACATCAAAGTGAAGTATGAACAATTGAGGCAATTTTTCATCCGGCCAAGGTCAATCATTGTTCTTTCTGTGTGGATGTAGATCCGGCTGAGAGGAATTCAGAGGAACCATATTTCACTGGCAAGTCTATTTTAGCAAGTCACCTTTCAGCAACCCTTTTGATTTTCTTTTTTTTTTTCTTGTGTGTGTGTTTTCAGTTTACACATATGATTTCTAAGAATTTTCAGGTCAATTTATTACAGCTGTGGTGTTATTTTTTAGCGTGGGATTTATTAGAGTTGTGTCTAGACTGCTTGAAATAATACATGGCACTTAGCGCATGCATTATGAAAGAAAAAGTAAGACTGATGTTTGGCTAAAAGATTACTGCTACATATAATAAAATGTCATGGTTGACGTTGGCCTTAGATTCTGCGCTCAGATTTGTAGTTTTGGATCAGAGGGCCTGGTCCTGGATCAGATTTAAGTACCCAAACTCCACTCCTGATGTTTACATAAACCAAAAATATAACTGGTTAGGACATACAGTACTTAGTATGCTTAAACACAGCACATTTAGACTTGTAGATATCTTTAGTAAGGGGCACTTGTGCTTGCCACATCTAATCATGACACGAGGCAGAGTTCTTGCCAAGGACCAAAAGGTTCTTGAACCAAAGAAGAAATAAGTTAAAAAGGACTTTGAGGGACTTAAAACTACAAACAGCAAGGTGCTCAAATCATTAACACAGCTAAAGTGGCTTTAAAAAAAACATTTAAGAATATGTCCTCCACAGGAACTTTAATGCGCTTATTGACCACAAAAAGAGCACAGTGTTTGTCTGTCTCCCTGTCAGTGACTCATTATCAGTCACAATGGGAGACCAGATGGCACTCAAATCAAAGAAAACATCAGGGGATGCGGAGAATAAACACGACTGACTCACGGAAAACTGCAATATGATTCAATACTACTGCTGCTACAGCTACTACCACCATCACCACTACTACTACTACTACAAATATTGATAATATGTAGGATTTTTTATACCTCGAATGTCATTATGTTTTACAGTGGCCAATCATCCCATTGTAATTGGGATAGTCATCATTTTCACACTTTTCTGATGTTCTTTTAGGGCTATTCTTGGTCAGTTAATTGGGCTTAATCATAAACATTTTGATTCACTAGATGTTCAATAACAGTCTTTGTGAAGTTTTTTATATGAATGTATTAAACAGGCTCAACAGCAAAAAAAGCTATTTGAATATGTCAACATGAGTTTTCGCAATTTAAAATTTTATAGACCAAACAATTAATTGAGTCACCAAGAAACTAATATTCAGATTAATCAGCAATAAAAATAATCATTAGTTGAAGCTCTAATTCATTTGTCTCTTTTTGTCTGTGGTGAGTGTGGAGAACACTAGCAACAAGGAAAAGACAGACTTTATATTTTTATCATCTTGTTGAAAATAAGTTAAATACATGTTTGTTAATTATGTTTGTGTACTCAGTGTCTTTTATCAGACACTGTAAATTATGAATAGGAAAAGCAACGTTAGTCACCCCCTGCTCCATCTCCAGGTTGTGCCTTTTCTCCCTTTCCATCTGGTCAATCTAAGATGTTATACTCAGAAATTCTTTTTGATAATTCATTCTGTCTCAGTGCACATCACTCCCAGCCTCATCATGCTGTGGGCACGTCAGACACTCAGCTCTATATAATACATTACAGTCAGTGGCGTCATTATCCTGAAATTCTTTATTGTGTTTAGGGCACCACATTAAAGCACATCAGTGACATTTCAGCTTTATTAGAAGAGACATAACAGCCATCACCACTCAAAGTCACCAGCATGTTTTGTCAAGATCTGATTTTACAGACTGCAAAGTGGCTTCAAAGGCTGATTCCATATGGTTTTGTGTTAGCAGGGCTCTTGTTCTTGTGGCATCACAGTGTTTTTCTCTTTAAACCACCTTAACGTCCATCCTTTTTTTTTTCATTATATTTTAAGATGAATCGCGTGTTAATGTGCACACACGACGGCTCCTTGTCATCATTTCTCAAGACCACCCAGAGTGTTTATAGGAATTGGGTTGTGAGTGGGCTTGTTGGACATATATAATCATGTGAGTTCTGCAGGAAGGGGGAGTGCAGACTTATTATAGCTAATACTGTTAGACATATCAGTCAGTGTTGTTGAATAATTTCAGTGAATAATTTAAGACACATGTCAACTCCACACACATATATTATTTGGAAATGGAAGTTATAAACTGCTTTGTGTGAAAGTTTGGTAATAAAACACTGTTGGTTACAAGGATTTGTTGAATAGTGTGTGTGTGTGTGTGCCTGTTTGTCTTGTAGAGTGTACGTGCGTGTGCTTCCTTCTGATTCATTCACTTAGATGGCTCATTTTGTGTATGTGTGTGAGTGTGTGTGTGAATGACATTTTAATAACATGGTTTACCAAACACCTGAATTTATCCTGTGCTTTCTTCTCCTCTGTTTTCTTCCCTTGTCCAGACACGACGGAGGCACGCACACACACACATTCAACGGCACCTTGAGTCTGTCTGCGGTGTACCACCAGCCTGCAACACACACAAGCACACACACATGCCTGTTACGGTAAGAATCAGAGACCACCGAGCACGGAGTCAGGAGGATAATAATGGTGTGAATGTGAGAAAACAAACTCATTATCCACTGCTGTTTTCCTTTCTGAGTAATTTAAAGACAAATTGACTACTTGGATAGTAGTCAATCTCTGAAAAGTAGTTTCTTTGTGCTTTTATATTTTTTTTCATTCATCATTTTACATTAGGAGTAATTATGTGTGTCTGCTGTCATGCTGTCATGTGTCCGTGTGTGTGCATACAGAAAAACCTGCTCCTTTTTTCTTCTGTTTCCATCAGTCAAAACCAATCACCACAAGTCAACTTTAACAGCTGCACCACATATCCCACAAACCCCCGACAAACTACCCCCCTTACCCACCCAGTGCCCCTCCCAGGCTTCCCAGCATCCTGCTTCGCCCTCCCTCCCTCCCTCCAAAAAAAAAAAAAAAAAAAACATGTGTGCTGAAATTACAGTGTGTGAGGCGGCATTGTGGGAAGCCCTCCCTCTGAAGTGCTGCATTTGCCCTTCTTGTCCCTCCTTATCTTTTTCTCATTCCGCCACTCTTTTGGATGGGTTCGGGTGGGGCTTATTTTGATGTTCATTAAACTGTCAAACAGCCGCCCATGTTAATTTGCATCTAGAGTTACAGTGGCTATAGTTCAGATTGAGGTTAACAAGGTATTAATGCAGTCCTAAATAAGATTGGCCTCTTTGTATTGATTAGTTTTTATTTGTGGGCCTTTGCAAATTACATTCATAAACTCTTTGTGTTTGTGTATGTTTTGAACACAATAGCTCATAAATAAACAAAAGACATAATTAATATCCATTGCTCTGTCCGGTATATTACCAGGTTATCACACTGAGGCATGCAAAAATGCAATTGTACTACTCTTTGACGTAAGAGTCATTGCTTTAAATGTGGTCTAATGGCCAACATTTCCCATAACCATGCAAATATATGCTCATGTTTGACTACTATCACTCATGGACTACACAGTAGTATTTCACCCTATGCACATTTGAGATTTGAATGCCCGATGTCTGGCAGGTCTTTCCCAAAGAATATTTTTTCCCTAAAGACACAGCAGTTTGTTTGCAATAAATAGAAGAGAAACTTGGTAGTTATCATGAGTAGTGATTGCTGCAAAGGAAAGACTTAAACAGAAAGTCCTGCAGTGAAACAGATTTTGTGATAAATTGGTAATGCATAAAGATTACATCGCAAAAATTGACAGCAGGGTTGTTTATAGCAGCAAAGACATGGGTAAAATATATAAATGAAAGGAGGATATTCTAGGATTGCTGCTTGTAGGTAAAGCTACTTAAATCAGAAAGCAGCCCCATCATCTTGGTTTGTAGCTCCAGGTTAAGTGATGGCGCCACCCTCACAGCGACCGTGCTACTAACCAGCTTTAATGACACACTCCATCAGTTTGGCTGTGCCTGCGCGGGGCTAGCTTGGTTAACAGTCGGCCGAAGTGCAGCATGAGAGCGCCTGTGTGTGTGCCGGCTATTAAAGCACTTGAGAATCAGAGACGAAAGGACTCGCACTGCTAATGGATGTGTCTATTGATGTTCCCATTTAGCAGCACACTGTAAACGATAGGGCAATGATTGTGTTGAGGACGGAAGGAGGTGGAGGAGGAGTGGAGAGCGGTTTGGCTGGGCGATGATAATGACAAGGAAGGTTATTATTTGGCGCCCTGCGGAGTCTCTCTCTGCTTTGTGTATGTGTGTGTGTGTGTGTGTGTGTGTGTGTGTGTGTGTGTGTGTGTTTGTTTGAGAGAGAGGCACTCTTCCTCCATCTCTCTCGCTCCTGTCGCTCTCCCAGCCTATTGGCTATTATTCACTTCTCGCTTTTTCTCCCCACTCTGCTCCTCTCTCATGACATTACTCACTGCTGCTAGTCTACATCAATTGTGGTTGTCTTTCCTACACATCCACCTCTATTTCTGTTTTCACAACCTCCGTCCCATTTTTTTTGTCTAAATGCACAGTGTGATATTAGATGAATTAGCAGAAAGAAAAGGAAGTCAAAGACAGAATAATGCACCAGCAGCGGCAAAATAGTTTCTTGTTATAAAATTTTTAGGACAGCAGGTTGCCCTTGAAATATTGATTTACCCACTAGTAGATATTTTCTCTCAGCTCTGTGTGTGTGTGTGTGTGTGTGTGTGTGTGTATGTGTGTGTGTGTGTGTGTGTGTGTGTGTGTATGTGTGTGTGTGTGTGTGTGTGTGTGTGTGTATGTGTGTGTGTGTGTGTGTGTGTGTGTGTGTATGTGTGTGTGTGTGTGTGTGTGTGTGTGTGTATGTGTGTGTGTGTGTGTGTGTGTGTGTGTGTATGTGTGTGTGTGTGTGTGTGTGTGTGTGTGTGCGTGTGTGTGTGTGTGTGTGTGTCCTGTCAGTTCCAATCAGCATGTGTGTGATGATTATGAATACAGGCAGCCTGCCTGCAGGTTTGGCAGGAGACCACCTCCAGCTGGACTCAGACCCCTCCTCAAGTGTGTCTGTGTGTGTTTGCGTGAGCATGGTTTTAGACGTCAGCCTGTATCTGTCAGTGCTCTGACAACCAACCTAAGGATGAAATAACAAAAAATAACACAGGAGGAGGGAACCCGGTTTCAGCATCGGGGGAATTCAACCCTTTCCTCTACTTTTTGAGATGTAAAGACCCTGTACAGATTGAAACATATAGAAATTAGATGTGTGAAACAGGTATTGCTAGTTTTGATAAATTCTGGCAAGTACTGTAATCATCCCCATTTTTTTCTAATCCAGCTTGTCAGCGCGTGTATGTGTGTGTGTGTGTGTGTGTGTCTGTGTATTTTCTTGTTGACTGCATATTGTTTGCTAGAAGATTGATTGTGTTTAAATTTGTAAATATCTGGCCATTGTGGTAAAAGTCTAAATTCTATCATTCTGTGTGTATGTGTCTGTAATCGCAGGGCAGCTGATAAAGTGGGAGACGCCATTCCAGCTGTGAGGAGACGGAAGAAGTCAACACACACACTCACACAAATACACACACACACACACACACACACACACACACACACAGAAACACAGAGCCGGAGGCGCGCGAGCAGGTGAGCATTAAGTCAGGCAGCTAAACAGATCACGTCGCGGTATGATATCTGCAGACAGGCAGACAGAGGAGGCTGGTCTGTACCTGCAGGCAGAGAGCAACAACTCACAGCACCCACGCCAGGAATGTCCTCCCCCTCCTGAGAGACAGAGCGAGCGAGTGACTGAAGGTGGGAGAAAGACAGAAACTGGGGTTTCCACAGTGAGGTGTGTGTGTGTGTGTGTTTATGCAAACCACATTTTAAAGCCTGAACACAAACTGGCTGCTGAATTTTCTTTTTCTGATCTGAATAGCTTCAGTGTCACAAAATATTTTAACTCTTGACATCAAGCAGATGTTTTTGGCGTTGATTAAAATACTAAATGTTTGACATTTGTGTCACTGAGATTTGAATTGTGACTACCCAGCTTTTCCCATATAAAGTGCATTAAAAACTTTTTTGCTTTGAAATAACTTTAAATCTGAAAAACAATAGAGGATGTGGATATTATATGTAGTGAGTTTTATAACCACATTTAGGGTTTTTTTTTTTTTTTAAATCTTTTTTCTTGTTCAGTTATTATTTTATGAAACAAACCTTGTCTCACAGATGAGAAAAAATGCTCTTCCGCCACATTTTTTAAGCCCAACATTCCTCCTTTACCTCAGGCGATGAAAGGACATTTGACATTAAAAAAAAAAAGATCAGCACTTTCACACGCTACTGTGATATCAAGTGCAGATGGTTCTTTTATTTTGGAGTAATTCGATCACCTCCTGTATGATGTCTTTCTGGAATTACGATGGTGTTATGACAGGGTCCTCAGCACTAATTGTGAAACTTTGACAGTATCTGTTACGCAAACTTGTTCTGCTAGTTTTCTGTTGTTAGCGCTCCTCAGCAGCTTTGACATTTTTAGATTTTATAGCTTTCTGTCATTCACATGCTGCTCAGCATGTGTGGCCTTTATCTGTGGTATCCTGTATCACATTCATACTAATTCCCCTTTGGGAGATGACCACTACACTTGTGGTCTCCTAGTGTTGGCCACCGAGTAGCTTCTCTGAACCAACTGTGGGTTATGTTGTTGCTTAAGAGCTGCAGGAGTTATGAAATAAGTGCTGTCAGTTCACTTCTGCACAGATCCAGCAATTCACTGCCTCTTAAAGTCACCAACTTCTTCTCTGTAATCTACTCTTGTCCTTGAATTGAAGTTGTTTCACTCATTAGGAAGATCACCCATGTTCTGTGATCAACATTATTCCTTGGCTGAGGTTTTGTTCTTGTCTTTTTCAAAGCTTTTTATATTTAGCTTGAAAAACGCCTCTTGAAATTTTTACAAGTCACATCTCTCACCACCACATCCACTTATCTAAAAATGATTCAGTGGTTAAATGTCAGAGCTGTCCGTGCCATTAAGGCCAGCATGTTTGAAGGAAGGACACCCTTGTCTGCCCTCTCCCTCCTCCCTTCTTATTCCTCTTGCTCTCCCCTTTCTTCCTCCTCTCTCCCCCTTAGCTCTCTCACCCCCTCCACCCACCCCAGTCTGGTTTGAGGGCTGATGTGCAGACCTTGTCATTCAGATTAGGGCCACATTGTCAGCTCAGGGCCCTGCTCTCTCTAGTTGCGTGTCCTGGATCTTTCTTCCTACTGTCACCCTCGTCCTGCGGCCAGAGAAGACCTTATAAAGCAACATTCCTTCTCATCCACTTCTGTCAATTCCAACACTGTCACTCAAATCACGGTTCGGGAGAGTATAGAGAGGCTGAGTTAGCGGTGTCCCTCGCAGCAAGGACTGTGCTTTTTGGTCTGAGCTTGGGAGACGTGTCAGCAGCAAACAAACTGTTTTTTTTTTTTTTTTTTTTACTTGGTTGAAGTATTTTTAGTTATGATGTAGTTTTTGCTCACAACTGACAAGCTTTTCAGAAGAATACATTAACTGAGATGCACAGGAAATGACAGCAGAAACAGCTCTTGTGATCTAAAGGAGAGAAGAGAGGCGGCACATTCTCTGCTGTCAGGCTTGTGGTAGAAAACTTTTAAAAAATCTTCAATTATTACTACTTAGTGTGTTGCTGCTTTATAGTAAAGACTGGACACAGTGTAATTTTAACTCTGTTTTCTGTGTGAAAAAAGTATTAGGCAGTAGATGAGATATCCACCACATCGTCTTAGTCAGTCCTTATCCTGCCCAGTAAAAGTGTCCCAACACCATATTTATCATCTGACCACATCTTGACTCACTGCCACAGCTTTGTCACATCGTATCTAATGCTACAGCAGCTCTGTGGCATTTTATTTTTGTGCTTCTCACAAACTCTGCGTTTTTTTTTTTTTTTCCATGAAGAGCAGCTCTGATTAAACACTGCGTAATAAAATCTTTCATGCAAGCTGCTGGACAGTTTCTTTACTGGTATTAGCGCGAGAAGAAAACCAAAGAAAAACACCCAGTCTTCAGCCACAGTGACACATCATAGTGAAAACAACAGATGCTATTGATCTGGGTGAGTCGACGGTTTCATACCCAGTGTCTTCCTCAACCTCCACCTTGCATGAAGCCCTCAAGGCATGCTAGTGTCTCTCTAGAGGCTGCACCACGGTGCTTCAATACAGCCTATGATGACTGGCTGCAGCCTCCGCCCAGGTGCTTGTGTTTACTAAAACCCACTATGAGTCATGAGTTTCAAGATGACTTCCCTCTTCTAACTGTTACTTGTAGTGAAATAAAATTTGTTCCCATACATTAAGAATGTCTTTAGTGTCATAATGACCATGTGTCATTTGGCGACAATCAAATGTCGCCTTTGCCAGGATTTAAGAAGAAGTAGGGCACAGCCAGCTCTGCTACTTTTTAGCTGCGGTAGTGGAGAGCACAGGAGGCAGTTGTTTTAATAATTAATTGCATTTGATTTATATCTTATCATGTTTGTTCCTTGATATTAATGCTTTTCTGTCTCTTATCCTCAGGTACAGTATGTAAATGGCAAAGAATGTGGGGAAAAAGCAGTGTGATGTATGCATGTATATGTAGCAGCAGGTTTTGTTCATGTTAAAAGTTGAATGGAAGACCTCCAGTACAAATAGATATGGTATTATTGTTCCCTTCTTTAAGTCTATAGACGTAGATGTAGATGTGCCAAAATGGAGAGCATGGTAAAACACTCATGATTCTTTTAGTGTGCTCTGTGCTCAGAGAATGAAAAAAGGGGGATTTAGCATGAAGGGAGAGAGTTAGAAGCCTCTCCGCCCACACTTAAGACTCACTGCCTCTGCATCTCTAAGCAGACTGTCATCTCTGGTCACCATCAGGTCTGTGCTCGCCCCAGTGAACATTCAACGCTGTCGGTGAGTTTGAGCTAAATTGAAAAAACCATCGACCGTTGATTGTACCCTGTGGCCAGGCTTTGTCACTCGGTGTCTCCAAAAAGAAGGGAAAAGAAGTCAGACACGTGCAGAAACCTGCACACAGGCATGGCAAATGACTCCTTGACCAATCACATGAAGAGCGCTGCGTCCCTCCTCCACAAAACAAACAAGCAAAAAACTACTTCCAGCTTCCAAACCACAGCAAAGGTCACAATCAACATTCATTGCTGTCGGTGGGTTTAACTGTGTGGAAGAGCTCACTGAACGATGAATGCAACTGTGTCCCAGATTTCATCCAACCGTCACAAGGAATAGCATCACGATATGCTGATGATGGCATTATTTATTTCTCCGCCAGCACACACCCACCCCCAACCCCAACCCCTTCGCCTCCCACCAACAACAGGCGCACACGGGCGGTGTGAATTGACAGGCAGTTCAGATTGCATCTCGATCACGCCGGCTGGGGCGGAGGGGTCTGAGTCTGGCTACAGCAGCAGGAGGAAGAAGAATAAAGATGCAAGAGATAGTTGGGGAAAAAAATGACCTTTAAAGAAAAATATACCAAGAATGTATGGCTCGCCTTGCATCTAAGGTTTGATAAATGATTTAGTTGTAAATAATACATGAAAAAAAAAAAAGTGAGAATGTGTTGAATTATGAACAGATGCATGCTAAAATGATTGACCTTTTTGGAATAAAAAGGATTTAGTCATTAAAATTCTGTATTTTTTTCACCACCAGGTAGACCACCAAAAGATGTAGATGTAAATATATTAAAATGGTTTAATTACTGTTGAATTCAGTTTGGTGGAACAAGAACTTGAATATCTTGAATGTGGTGTTGAACACAGCGGTTTATATTATGTGTTAAAATATGTACCTGCTTTTCATTCATGTTTTATATGTTTTTCTGTAGGACAAAACATTAAAGAACCATGAAACTCTACAACTTTACTGTGTATTCCTGATTGTTATAATACCGTATGCCATTTGATTTGGTGTAGTTTATCGAATAAATTGTCACAAGTTCTGCCCTCAGTGATATGGTAGGTATTTTTTCATTTGATCGTTCTTCTTTGGTTAAAGGAGATGTGAAAGTGATTACAGTCATGGCCCTTTCCTTTACACATTCAGAAGAGTAAACCTATCTGCATTAGATTTTTCCTATTGATTAAAAGCATCACACCACTGATGTGATGCATATTTAAATACAGCAAACATTTAGTATTACCACTAATTATTAGCTACTTTTTTTAAACATCTCTCATCCTTGGTTTGTGCTTTTGAATCATACAAGATTTCAATAATATTACAACCATTCAAATTTTACTGCAGTATTTGTTGTCTTGTATGCTATTTACAAATATTCTTTACACTCACAATGTTTAAACATAACTGGGGGATAAAGTAATAGGCCTATATAAATATACTGTAAATTACTAAAATAATTAGTGAAAGTTGTCTTAGATATTTTTTTCTGCAGGAAATATGTACACTCTTTATAGAAATGTGTTTTTGATTCAACAGATTAGTCACCAATTCTCACACACAACATGAAAACAACAACAGTACAGTTATAACATAAATGCACGCGCACAGCCCCAACAAGCCGTTTGAACAGTCAGCACAGTTCAAATCAAAACAACTTGCAGCACATGATGATAACAACCTTTACAAGAAGCTGACTTTCTCACTCTTAATCTTGCCTGTTCACACTGTCTGAATTCACACAGAGCTCAGTTTAACCAGGCCTACTATGTAAGGACAATATTCCAATTCTCTATCATTTTATTTTGCATAAAATTTTTATTTCAATTCAAATGTAAGAGGAGGGATGTAATGTTAGTGTAAAATTAATATAAAATTGTTTTACTCCAAAACAAGTTAAAACCAGCTGCTTATCCAGCATGCTTAATTCAGAACACATTTGGTAAAATACAATTTTAGACATCTTGTAATTTCACTAAATTAGGTTTTAATTCTTTGTATTTTTAATGAGCAGAATATATTTTGCAATGTCTGCACTTTGTCCCCTTTTGTGTGTGTGTGTTTCTGCTAAGCTCATTGTTTTGTTTTTTTCCACTGAATGAGACAATTGCAAGTAATTAAAACAAGACAGTAAATGCTAAAAGTGTGCTGCTAAAACACCAATAGATAACTGACTGCTGTGTGAGTATGAAGCTTGTTTGTGAGATATGCTGTTCTACCTTGGAAAAAGTCTGCAGGAAAGTACCCGAACAGTATTGTGAAGTGAAGAGTGCTGCCACTGCTTGACCAGCAAAAAAGAAGAACATTGCTGGTGAAACTGGAAAACCCCCTTTTTTTCACATGGTCTTTTAGTTTCAGCCACATAACGGTCATAACTGTGATTTTTATGCTTTCAAAACAGCCCTGCATTACATTAAATGTACAGTATCACCAATATTTATTCTGTACATTTTCAGAACAATTATCTTAAAAGAATACATATTGTGACATTTGTGCATGAAAAATCAATTATACAGATGAGATATCTAGCTTTGCTCAGTGAGGTAATTTTATGTCAGTTAAGTCAAAGAGGCTCAGTGCTGACGTAAGACACGCACAAGGACATTCATGTTGTTTACGGTATAAACCACAATTATGTTTGTAAAAAAATATCGGCTAACCATTACCAAGAAGCTAAAGCTCTATGAAACTGAATGAGTCATGATAACAGTAACTGGATACCATCATGCCTAAATTCGGTGTGCATCTTTGAACAAGAAGAGAAACTTGTTCTTGCAAAGCAATTACAAGCACAGCATTAACACCTAAACTGCATTTTTTTTTTTGTAGGATTGAGGCAACTGAAGCCCTTGTTGGCAAAATGGTAAACATCAAAATAAACCTAAACTTGTGAAAATAAATTACATCAACATTCCTGTTAAATAGGGGTGTTAAACATACAAAGAATCTATAGGTTTCCATGAAATAACTGCTCCCAACACTGACACCAAACACTCATTTTAATTGATTATAGTGATTACAAGCTTTATACTGATTACTACTTCTAGACTTGGGAGCAAAGTTAATGACTTCCTTTGTCCACTAGAGGGACACCAAGGAACAGAACGTTAAAAGGCCAAAGAGACATCCAGTTCAGGTTTATGTCCTCTGTATTTTTTTTCACGATTGCAAGTAAGGGGGGAAAACATAGCAACAGCAAAAGTAAATGATCATAATGAAAAAAGAGCATTACATTTAATTAATCCAGAAATTACATGTATGGTTTACACAAGTGATAGATGCATTTTGCCAATCAAGAAAACTTATCACACACATATCACAATGAAGAGGCTTTATAACTATGAAAATCTGAAAAAGTTGTCTACGCACTTAATAAGTGTACTATAAAAATGGCTTTGAAGTTGAATTAATAGAGATAATTATCTCCATGCAATTAATTTCATTAGTTAATTCAATAGATCAGGTTTTACTCCTCTCTATGATGGTCTCACGCCAACCTGGGAGGTGAGAATGTAAAAAAATATATATTTATAAATACAAATTTCTGCTTGTAATGGCTAGTCTTAAAGCCTTTTGTGTCAAATAAAGACTAAGTGCAGCTTCCATTTAAGTGGCCATGTGTTTTACCCTGAGGATACAATGAATGGTTTTGAATGAATTGGTTAAAATTGGATGTAACTTTCATAGACAAATCTGATTTGATTTGATTTTGTTGGTCAACAAAAAAGATCTGCAACCCCAGTGTGAATATCCTACACTGGTCACAGCATGTGAAATATCACAAACTAGTACTGCCACTAACTTGAACATATTAACATTTTAAGCACTTATGTACTACTGACAAACTCTACTGCCCTGTTTCTACAAAACATGTCTAAAAACTGTACACATGCAAACACTAATTACTGTTGGACATTATCACATCATCGACTTCCCTCCTATACATTTTTTAACAATAACAAAATGGCACAGTAAATGAAATGGAAATCGAGGCATGTAAACAAATTATATTTCTTTTTAACAAACATTAAGTTTCTAAAACTCTACACTTCATTGTTGTTTCATTCATGAAACCTATCATACTAAGGACCAATAACTGGCCTTTATAACACTACAAAAGTAATGTGATTAGCTACCAGGCCTCCTTTGTAAATTCCTCTCGCCCATCCTCTTTGGAAAATATTTTCAGACATTATGTTTTGACTTTTTTATGTGTAACATAGCACCAGTTACTTTGATTATACTGCATAAGATATTTGAATTTGGTTGTGGATCAATCTGAAAAAGTAATTATTACTACAGCAGTTGAGAATGAAAGTGTCCCACTGAGAAAAATGTTTTTGGAAAACAACTTTGTTGTCCTTGTTAGTCATGACTCATAAAGACCTGCTTTATGCGCAATTATAATGCTCCATCCTAAGTTTTTTGTGGAAACATTACTTGTTGTCTCATCTGAGCAGTGTATTGAGAAAATGCATCTCCAATCCACATATACATACAAAATGAAATTAGTGCAGAACAGAAATCAGGCAGCTTTGACATTTACAGGATGTCTACAGATATGAACAAGTTCAATTTAATGCTTAGACATTTTCGACATTTTCAGCACTTTTAATGACCAACTGACACATTTACTAAAAGCACAGATTTTAAAAGGACCCAAACAAGCAAGATGATCTTCACTACCGAGTTCAAAAGATGTAAATATTACAAAGGATGTCACATGTGTGACAAAGTGTACTTTGCTGAGGATGGGCGTGATCAGAGTTCATTTGTAGCAGAAGGACAATTACCTCATCCCACCTTTGAGTGCAACATTGTTCAACCAAGAGCTGCTTTATAATTTGAACTAGTGATATTTCCCCTTCTGTGCGTTGGTCGTTTGCTGCTATTCAAACCTCTCTCCAGTGGGGGTCGCTACTGTCTGATATCTGCTGGTCTGAGCTGTCTCTCACCCTCAGCCATGAAGATCTGCATGGCCCGGTAGAGCAGATGGACGCCCAGCTCCCGTTTTTGCCTCACCTGCCAATTGGACACCACACCATAGAAATCCCCTCGCTTCTGATTAGTGAGCATCTTCAAACCTGGAAAGTGATTGGAGAAGTAAGTTGGTTAATGAAAGGCTGGAGCAGCACAAGAACAACGTTGTCTGTGTTTGTTTTTTCATTTGTGTTTATTTGTGGCTCATCTCATCACAAACATGAAAAAACACTCGTACAATAAGTATAGTCATCATGAAACTTCTCTGGAAAAGATAACAGCAATGCCTAACATGGTACATTATCAAAATGCTGGTAGACTGAAACTGTAGGTTATCAAAATTAACATCTTATAAGCTTAATAAAATAAGCTGCCTAGTGTATTAATCAGATTGCATGTGCTTATGTGTCCTAAAAACAGTGAAAAGGGACACTGAAATTGTGAGTTTAGCAATAGTCAAAACTTGCACATTTCAAAAAGAAAACAAGACAAATAGAGCTATATATGTCACGTGATATGTAAAATCACATTTCAAGAACATGCTTAACACAGACTGTCAATCAGATATAAGATAATGTGTTGCATATGTCAACTTTTGACTGCACTAACTCAATGACTGCATTTATGACAATAGACAAGCAACAAACCAAGCATCCTTTCCTGACTATGGCCCAAAGTATCAATAACAAAAGCTACCTGTTGTTTGAGTAGACTGTCACATGAATTTAACCAATAAAAATTCTGTAATGACCCCACTTTGTCTCCTCTAGACGTCCCTTATGTTGCTCCTAACAACCACATCGGTCTCCTGCATCTTTATTTAATTGCTCCAATAATTTTTCAACTGAGATAGATTAAGGTAGAATTAAGTTTAGAGATACAGCATCTTTTGCCAGCCAGTCATTAAGTCCCTCTACTTATGTCATATTATATATTTAATATGTGAGCAATAATTATCTGAAAATTATAATAAAATAAGCTTTGACAGGGTGATTTAAGAGCCTGACAAACAGCAGCTGAGACGTTCCCCAGTGGATTATATCAATGTTTGCCACTTCATAGAGATAACTGGTGATGAGTTTCACCCTGCTTGTACTCACCCATGGCCTCCACCATGCAGGCCTCTCTTGTGTAAGCCTCCACTGGAATGACGTTCTGGAAGCAGTGCAGAGAGATGACGCCCTGCCCGGCGTTCCACACATTAAGGATGTGCTGCACTTTGGGGCACAATTTCTGTCACACAGAAGAAAAGGTCAATGTTTTATCTAAATACTTTATATCTCATTAATTTTAAATTCATTTTAATTAACTAAGACTGATCAGTGTATACTGCCCTACCTTGGAGGTTTTGTCGCCTCTGTAGTACTCTAAAGCTTCATACAGGTGACTGTAGGGACGGGAGCGTTTTCCTTTGCCCACATAAAATACGGAGTGGATAAATGTCTGGAAACACTCCTGTGGAGTCATGGAGTGACTGCGGAACGGGAGGTTTTTCGTCACTCTGACAGAGAAGAAAGACAAAGAGCCGTTTAATTATGTCTTCAATTATAGTTCAATATTACAGGGCTATGGGTAGTTAAAACTCAATAAGACATCAGTCGTACTGATGTGGAAACTGAACAGTGATTTCTGTACTATTGCTGATTTGATTTGATAGATTGTTTTATTTCTACATGCTCAAAAGTCAATAAAATCAGACAATTAACCAGTTTTGCTAGATCAGTTTTAGTTTGGTTGTAGCCTAATCTGTAGAAGTGTGTTAAAACACGTATTTTGCTTGTTTGTTTCAGTGTTTTGATCCTTGTGGTGAACTCCCAAGGAATTCAATGACAAATCAACATGACTGGTACTTCATTGTCTAAATGAAATAGGTCTGATGATTGCTTCTCACTCACTCCAATATTCATAGCGTCCCCTTCTAGATACAAACAGTGGATTGTAGAAATCATTTTCATGCAAAATAGGGCTGGCAACATTGCGCAGAAGAAAGCAAAGGACAACACCAAAGCAAGATGTGAAACAGCAGACCTGGGGTCGAGCAGCAGGTAGTTGAAGCTGGACTTGATGATGCCCTCCCTCCACTTCCTGTTTTGATCTGGTTGGTCAAACTGCTGGCACAAGGCCTGCTCGTCTGCCTGACAATCAGGCAGCTTGAAGGTCTGCAGGGCCTGACGCAATTCTGGACTGTAACCTAAATCTGCAGGAATTAAAAAAAAAAAAAAAAAAAAGAACAAATGAAAACGGCTGTTTAAGTGACAGTGATGATAAGCTAAATGATATGAAGTGTATAAATATGCCTCATTCATTCAGTGGCTCTAATCTAATCTACCCACAAAGCGACTGAATCCCCCAAACAGTTTTAATACACATAATGTGTTTAATTTTCCATTTTGATTTACTTCTTTCTAAAAGTATTTTTTATGGTACATATTTCACTACTTCGGGACTAACATTTAGTTAAATAGAAACATATTATGTTTATCATCTCACACACTCCTCATCTCACCAAAAAACTGCTCACAACCCAAACCACGAGTTCAGGAATAATACAGCCAAAGTTGGTATATGGTAATCAAGTAATGGTTGGTAAACAGTAATTAAGAACTTTAAATAAAGAGTATGAGCGTCACCTGATTGCGGCTGGTCTATTTGCTTCTGGTGATGCGGTGATTGTGAGTTTGACTCCTGCAACAGACGCCACAGCCTTCGCATGTAGGTGGGCCTGGTGCGGCTGCTGATAGGACCTGGACTCTCCCCCAGCTCCACTAACCTCAATCTCAGCTCCTTGTCAGTTATCCCTTTTGTCTCTGGCAACAAACCGCCCTCACCCTCATCATGTTTCTCTTTCGGTAGTAACATCTGGGGCTTCTGGTTCTCCTTGCCTCTGTTGCTCATCATGTCAGTCTGCATGGAGTGCCAGTCATAAAGGATGGTCTCCTCGCTGCTGGCGGTGCTCATGCTGGAGCTGAGTGAGGTGTTAACTGTAGGCGGGACATGGATCTCAATCAACTTGTGGCCCTGTTCTGTGTCAGTGTAGAGGTACTCCACTGGTTCGTCCAGATCCTGAATGAGCGGACGCCCTCCAGGTGTGTAAGACAGGTTAGCCAGGTGCTGTGGCCGGCGGCAGCTCGACAGCCTGCTCATGCTGTACCTGGGTGTGCATCCGGTGCCGGGGGTGCACGGAAGGTCAGAGTCTTCCCTGGACCTCCTTGGGGAAAAATAGCTGGAGCTGGATGAAGATGACACAGAGTCTGGCTGAGAGCTACATTCCTCAGCGATCCAGACTTCCTCATTTTTTAAGCTGTCCACTCTGTCCTCAACAGGGGCATCAATTACATCTCCCTTTGTTGTTGCCTCATCTGTACTTGTCAGATCATCTGTCATAAAATCCCTACCTTCATCAAGATCCATTTCTTGGCCTTGCATAGCAAGTACAATCTCTGCAAGGTTTCTTTCATAAGCATCCATTGAATAGTCCTCATTTTTCTCCAATACAACTGTATCAGATAAAGTCTGTGATTCAGTGTCACTGCCGGTTACGCTCTTGGAGAGGATGAAGGTATCTGCTTGGCTATTGCTTACACTTGATCCAGCTCTCAGGGTGCTGGACTGTGTGCCTTGGCAATCTGCAGGCACGGAGTCTCCTCCTGCGCTGCTCCTTGAATAGGATGATGTATAATTAGGTGCATGTGGTGAACTGTAATAGTCTTCACTACTCTGAGACCTGGGTGTCTGGCGGCGTGTTCGAACTGGTGTAGGTAGGGTCTCCTCAAACAGAGAAGACATGACAAGGAGGCTGTCAGGCATTCTGCTTGTTCTCAGGGAGCAACGACTCAACCTTGAGCGAGTCCTGCCAGTTACATATGGACTGGGTGTGAATGGAAGGTCAGCTATTTCCTCTAATACCCCACCTGAATCGTCAGATTTGGTGTTTGATGTTAGTTTTGTAGCCAACTTGTCATCATCATCTTTGCTTGTAGTATTCACAACATCTCCACTACAAGCAAATGCATCATTGTTTGAGTGCTTTATTTCATCCAAGGTCAGTTTATCAAGGATACCTGGTAAATGCTCTATAGTTTCAGATTTTGAACCTATCTGGGGTTGAACAGGTGTGAGATTTCCATCTTGCCTTGTCAATTCAGAAACAGAGTCAGTAGAAATCTCAACATTTTTGTCAGACTTAGCCCCAAAAGAACCTTCCTTTCGTAATACCTGTCTGGGGTGTAAGGAAGCATCCAGAGCACTGGTGTAATGGTCACTCTCACAGCTACTGTAATGACTACTAGTGGTCCCACTGCTACCGCTGCCCCCACATGAACGTGTTGGCTGTTCAAGTAACTTCACCTGCATCTCTTTTACATTTCCCCCCTCCTGTTCATCATCACTCTCTTCCACATTACAACGACTGATGACTGTTTTCTCCATGTCCTCTTCTGTGCTTGCACTGCTCTCCCTGCAGAAAACATAAACGTGGTCCGGCGATGTGACGTCAATGCCCTGCTTGTGTAAAACAGTGGCCATGCGTTCTGAATCCAGGAAGTCAGAGTACTCAGAAAGGTCAAAGGACAAGTCGCTGGGGCACTGGCTGCCATCAACAGCAGGCTGCTGCTTGGGAAACTCAGGACTAAAAACAGGGAAATATTCATCTACATCCTGGAAGCTCACACTCTTGCGGCTCGCTCGCCTGGAGGGAAATGCTGGAAGTGTGTCTCTTCTAGAGGGAGAGATTCTGCCATCAGCAGTAGCAGCATGTTTATTTGCTTTTGATGTGAACACACCATCATCGATAAATAAATCATCCTCCTTAAGAACTGGCATTGGAGCTACAAGTCCCATTGCAGACATGCGAGTGCTTGATAATATGGATGGACCTTCAGATGCCCAATGTACAGAGGAATTGTTCCAGTCCTGGCTCTGATGCCTCTTAGTGTCCATATTACAAAGTCTGTTATATGATATTCCTCTGCAACTTGGCCTCCTATTAGTGTCAGACAAGTTTAAAAATGACGAGCGCCGTGTGCTGCTCAACGGAGCTTCGCCAAAGTCACTTATCATAGATGAGCAGGAACTGAAGCTGTAGTCCGACTCAGGATAACTGGACATGTCCGTTTGGTCTGAATAAACAGCTGTGAAGAAAAAAAGGGGACATAAATTAACAGAGTTCCTACAAAAGTGAAGAATTACCAAAATATAACTAGAACACATCTGATCTCATATTTATGCACTGCCAAACAGTTTGGCAGATGATCAGCCCTGTGTTTCTTTTTTTCATTTGACTGGAAAAAGTTTTGAAATAAATTAGTTACTCATGGAAGGTTTTGACAAAGTATTTTCTGCCTTGGTTCCCAACATTATTTAAGATACATACAACATCCAAAATGAGTACTTACACATAGGTTTTAAGTTAAAAATTCTGAGGATTTAAACAAGTTAGCACTTTCAGAGCTTTGAAAACAATTAAATAACAGTGGTATTAATATGATATGACAATCAATGGCAACCAAGTACAATATTAAACACCTGACTTGATAAATATTACTGTAATTTATCCCAGTACAATTTCTAACACCACAGCTTAAGTAAGATTTAAGTATGTTTTCCAGTTATAGAAATAATACAAGTTGGACAATAAAAAGTTGTATACAAGTGTGATTTTTAAGGATGAATGACTTAAATAATCCCTGAAAGGACAAAAATGTTATAGAAGACTATCTTACAGTATTGGAATTGAGGCAAGTCGTCCTCCTCTGTGTCCATGGAGCTGGCCTGGTACTCCTGAAGGAGCAGGGCACATTTTCTATTCTCCTCTTGCTCTGCAAGCTGCCCTGGTGTATTTCCTTCCTGCATGGATGAAGGAGACAATAGGCATAAACCAAACTGAATCTGGCATTAGGAGAATTTGTAATCATTGACACAAGAACAAGCAAATTTCCAGTTATTTTAAATAATATGAAGTGTTTATGAGTGCATGTCTGTTTAACTTAAAACCAATTTTTTCATGTTCTGTCTCCTGAAACTTAGCCCATGCAGTGCCCCTTATGTAAAATTATTTATGATACTAAAATGAATTCTTACCTTATCTTTAATGTTTGGGTCCCCTCCATTCATCAAGAGCATTTTCAGATTTTGATAACATCCCCATAGTGCAGCAACATGCAGAGGAGTCAGGCCCTCTGATGACCTGGAAGAAATACAAGTAAAAATACAACTTTGCCAAACAATACGTTATCATTATGCTCAGAGAATTTCATTCGTTTTTTGTGTCTATATTTGAACATATTTCCTAATGGAAGATGATACTGGAGACAGCATAATGCTGCCACTGTAGGCTTATATATAATGCAGAGAGCGTGTGGAAGATTGCTCAAAAATCTGTATGACCTTTATTTACACTCACATTTATTGAACAGATCTAAGGAAAAGTAATTTTAAAGACGTGGTTTCTTTAGTAGTGAAGACTGTGATGAAGAAAATGATCACATTGACATAGTGACTTTTCATCTCAGTTTTCTGTAACCATACCTGATATTAGGGTCCGCTCCATATTGCAGCAACATTTTCAAGCAGCGTGTGTTCTTCTCAGTCTCTTTGCCAACAGCCAAGTGTATGGCAGCCACTCCTTTACTAGCCACAAAGTCAGGACGTGCACCTTGTGAGAGAAGCAGCTGCACAGATCTGCCAAGGAAAAGCAAACAGTACTGTGTGTTGCTGTATTGCAAGCAAGGGTGTGGTGTTCCATAAAATGTTGCAGGACAAAATAGCAGAATCATTAACACGATAATTCTGTATGCACATAACAGTTTACTGAATATCTCGTATTTTTGAGACTGTCAGGAATGGTAGCTGGCATTTTTAAGGGTCTGTTTGTGTCACTGTGATCTCCTTTAACAAAGCAGTTTCTATATAGTTTATAACTTCACCATGATCTCTGGATTTTAATCATTTTCCATATAATATAGTTTTAATGTGTTTTCAGTTGCACCAGAAATTCAAAAAGCTTTTAACTTTACAGTTTGTCTTTATAATTGTAAATGACACCAGTCTGAATAACTGAAAAGAATTGTGTGTTGTTACTATATATATACTACTATCATCGTTTAACTTATCTGCACCTCCTGTAGTCACTGCACCACTGGAATTACTGGCCTCACCGGGTTGATACTGTATGGTTATTATAATCAAGTCTCAGTGTTCAGCTGTACCGAACCATTGCAAAACAATGCGTCAGTCTGACATTACAGCTTCAACGATGATCAACAAGAACACACTTTAGAGTAAAGGCTTAAAGTACTTAAATACTTGCATGTTGTAAATAATTTGGAATTGCAGATGATCGTGTAATTATCGATCCTGGCGTCGCCTCTTTTTCGACAGAAGGCATGTCTGGGCAAAACAAAGAGAGAGGGGGCAGAGCATCACCTGGGTTCTCCATCGTTCACAGCTTTGCACAGTTGACTTTCCAGCCGCTTCGTCTTTCGATCCATGTTCAAAGCTGTCCATTTATAAATGATCTATAGCTGTGTATCGGCATATTCCGGTTTAGCCCACAGCCTAAATCCGTGCAGCGAGCTATCGGTAACTTTTAATCATGGCTAATGTTAGCTTACCTAGCTAATAGCGACTGAGAAGCTGCCAAAACCTACTAACTCCTCGCACACATCGAGCTTAATTTTTCTATACAGCTAACCGACACTTAACTATAAAATTATTACTTCTGCCTCTTAAATACTTCGAACCATATTGTTTTCAAACTCTAAAAACATTCGCCAATTGTTTATCCACGTAAACTGCGTGACTGTTTGGGTTAAACTTCCCTCCAAACACACGACTCCTCCTCGTTTGAGGACAGCAGATGGATGTCCCGCCCACCAACGTCTCTGATTGGACGGTCATTTCATTTTCACCAATCAGGTTACTTGAAAAGGAGGCGCAGTTTTAATTGATACGCTTGTCAGAGGCAGTATCTTCATCACTCTGGTACGTCTTTCATTCACTAAAACCGCACAAACTATGCTTGTTTTAGTCACTCACGCTGTTGTAGCTTTTGTAGAGAGCCATACTTTGGCATTAAATTATTAGAGATATTCAGTACTTTATGTGCTAAATGAACATCTGCTATGTTTAGTTTTGTTGTGTTGCCATTATAAGCAAAACAGATTACCTCACAATAAATAGTGCATTTTGGTTCGCCATTGCATATTTAGTATAAAAATGATGTTTGAGTAACGAGATCATGATAATAATCCACTTCAAAACTGTAGTACTAAGGGGTGGTGACAGAAAATCAGATGATATTCATATACCACCCTTTGTACAGTAAGCATTTTAACATTATGTGTAAAGTGTAAGCGAACAACACCAAGCTACTCTTTCAAGTAGAATGGGGATTTGGGATGTAGGACAAGGTTGTGCCCACAGATTGAAAACTTAATGAAAATAAATTGGAAATTCGGGTGAGTGAGGAGGCTATATGGGAAGCTAGAAGAAGATGAAAATTACTTATTTGTTTGGGCCAAATGCATTTGCATTTTCTTATTTTACATCAGGTGAGTAACATCCACTCTTGGTTCAAGCATGGTCTATACACAGCAGAGCAAAACGACGTCCCGAAACACCTTGAAACATGTAATATCATTAGGAAATCAATCCTTAATTCAAAATATATTATAACAATTATATTTTCATATAAATAAACTTAAAAGTCACGGCTCTATGCAGTAGGCTAATAACTAATGTTTTTGTTTTTTTTACAACAAGGTTATCTGAACAAGCAGAAGTTGTCAAAGTTGTGCGACCATGCAGCTTTTAAATTCCACACAAAAAGTACAATTTAAAGATTTTTTTTTTTTACAACCGAAATGTCTGATTGTACAGTTAATCCAATTTCAGAACAAATTCCCAGGAGACTGTCATCCCAGACTTAGACAGAGCAGAGAGAGAGGAGAAGGAGGCCCATTAGGAGGAGTAGCAGGCTTGGGTGGATAACTCCAGCGTGGTTTGGCAGTGTCAGTTTGCAGTTGTCGTAGGGCTCCAGACAGGCAGCGTAAGCCATGACATGGGCGATGTAGCTCTGCTCCTGGACTCCATGGAAGAGGTGTGACATGGGACCTTTGGCAAAGATGGCTACATCCTCTATACCGTGGGTCTCTGAACCCAGAGGGACAGGAGCTTGCTGTTGATAGTCATTATCCGCTGAAGGACAATGGGACAAAGGAGCACCAGATTAGCTGTATCAGAGTTTTCTGGTTCATAAACAAAGACGAATTACAAACCTACAGTGAGAACATAGAGGAGTACTTAAAAAAAGGGGATATCTGACATTTTGATTAAATTCAGTATAGTTAAACTGCAAAAAACTGCATATTACGAGTGTTATAATGTTAGAAATTGTTTGCAGAGCTACTGTAGCATAACTGTAAATTTGATAGTTTTTGGACAGATTGTCTTATCTGTTAAGACAATCATCTATACCTTCAGAGGATCACACTGACACATATAATATGACTTATTTATGTTGGTATTAAGAAATTCCTCTGTTTTTATTTGTGGCTGAAAAAATATTTCTGTCATCTGATGTTTAAAGCTTTTGTCGAAAATACTGCAAACATGTTGTTGACAAACAATTACTTGGTGCACTTCATATAGACGATTGTTAAAGATGTTACATTGCCACTTAAGGGCCTTAAAGATCTGATTTTTATTTATTTTTTTATTTTTTATTAAGTGTGCAGGTGGTGGATCAGTGTTTCTTTGTACCTCTACAGTATGTATCCTGTTACACCACTAGATGGAGCTACTTTATTACTTTGTCTTCTCTCAAAAGATTATCAGTGCACACTTACATGAAACTGACTCATTCACATCTGGGCGAGTTCCATTGACAATCTGGTATCCTGGTCCGTTTCCATACACAGCGGTGGTGAAGTGCTTCTTATCATCAGCTAGAGAGCGAGACACCCCTGCAAATCACAGAACAAATTGGTATCTACAGTTTTCTTTAAAACAGTTACAGTTACAGATGCCTTTCACTTTTTTATTACAAAACCTCCCTCAACTCAGGCTTATCAGACTCTAAAAGTGCATTTTACCGAAAACAGAGTTTCCTCTCGCAGAATATCCTCCGAAGGCAAAGACATGGGAGTGATCAGCAGTGACCACAGACAGGGTGTCCAGCTCACTGGTGAGTTCAGCGGCTCGCCCGATTGCCCGGTCAAACTCAACAGCCTCATACAGAGCTCTTTTCGCCTTTCCTCCATGGTGCCCATGGTCAATTCTCCCACTTAAGGTCCAAAAGGAAGTCATTGATAAATGAACATAAGTAGCAAGCCCATCCTATTAGTGATTCTTCATTTTTTTGAAATCTAAGTCATATTCCTCTTATTTATAAATTTTTTGCATTCAGATATTACTGTGATTGGGACAAAAAAATGATCATGCAACTTCAACAATCTGGCCTAAGTGAAAGATTCCTAAATGAGATATCTACTATTTAAAAACTGTGATCTAAAATGATGATAACTGCTGTTAAAATTACCATAAATACTTAATTTTCTCCCTTTCTTTTACTACAGATGTAGGAAAGTGAATGTGATGTAGCAATTGAACATTGAACACTTTGAATTGACAGTTTAACACTGACTTGATATTTAATGACACTTTGAAGACCTACAGAAAACAGTTATACTTATCTTCCACAAAGAGGAAAAACCCCTTGGGGTTCTTGCTGAGAATCTTTATTGCTTTCTCCATCATCTCAGTGAGGGATGGGTCCATGGACGGATCACGGTCCAATTCATAGCGGCAGTCTTTGGGCTCAAATAGACCTAGATGCAGAGAGAAATTACAGGCCTCATCTTTTAAGATCTAACAAATGCCAAATTTTAAAATGTGTGAGCTCTTCTGTGAAAAATGTACTTGTCTTATTGCTCTAAATTGCAAATCTGGACTGTAAATGAGAAAAGCATCCAGTCTTTCACACTGAGAGCCAGTAGATTCATCCTAAATACCCAATACCCTGAACAGCAGTTCAGGTCATTTAAGCACAAACCTTTAAGGATTTTACTTGATAAATGACTTCAGACTTGTTACTGATTAATTTTCTGCCAAGGGACAAATTTCAGCAGAACCCCTATCCAACAGCTTGGTGGGTCACATAACGTCTGCATCCTTAATTATTACAATGACATAATATAATAATAATAATAGTTCTTACCCATCAGGAAGTCTGTATTTGCTGGATTGACAGCATCAAAATCAGCTTTGTTCCAAACATATTTAGCATTCTGTAGGAAATAAATAGACTTTGTAATAACTCAGCCTCAGAGGGAGAATAACATTTATTCAAACTCAATCACTCAACCTGATGAGCACACTTGTAAAATCTACAATGTACCTTTTTGTTCTTACTCCACTCTATAACAAGATTTTGTCCATCGTTTCGGTCTCCTTTATACTTTGGATACTCTGGGTCTTGTATGTCTCTGGGAAACATGTACTGACGACCTCCCCCAAGAATGACCTGGATTGAGAGACATGTGACAATTTATACTGTATATATTTCAAACTCCATATGTTTTATGTTCTTAGCAGATGCCCTAATCCAGAGTGATGATTACTGTTTGTGGGATTTATTATCAAAGTAGTGGTGAACCATTATTTGGGATGACAGTAGTTTAGTTTGGACAGTCTTATCATTTGTCCAAGGAGATTCTCTGTAATCCTGGTTATAGAAAACCAAGTAGTAGCAAGTCAAAGAAAATTAGAGTAACTGTTTGGTCTTGAACATGACATTTGACCACTCACCGAAGAGGTTTTATCTGGTTTACTGACTAAAGATACTAAACATGCCCAGATTTTTCATTGTTCATTGTTTCACTGTATTTGTTACACATATAGCTTTATATCAAGGCTTACATTTATCTCTGTGTTGTTAATCAGCTGATATGCAATGTCATGGCATCCATTTTGGACAGCCTCGAGGGGGAGGTCGGAGTCAGAATACCAGCCTCGATCGGCAGAGTGAGCATAGGTGGCACTGGGAGAGGCGTGCTGCACTCGAGTTGTTGTGACAATTCCCACAGATTTTCCTAAAAACGAAGCAATGTGATCATAATTAATTTAATGTTTTGTAGACAACATGCAAATTCCACCTTACTACATATTGTTGTGTATTTGGAAAGAAAGACAGTTCAACACTGCAAAATGTCCTGAAAATATTTTTTTCAGGGCATATTTGATTTGATACAAGTGAGGTTGGGTAAAAAGGAAATTTTTTTAGTGACAGCAAAAAAAAAAAAGAAATAACAGAATAATACTGCTCTGTTTGTGCAATTCTCCTTAATGAATAACACACCAACAAGGACCAAAACAGTGTCAGAACTGATCCAAGGCTAAATTAAGCCACTATAAAGTAAAGCTTTGTGGAGCTACACTATATACCTACCTGCTTTCTTGGCACGGTGCAAAACAGATGTGACTTCATTCCCAAAAGTAGCGCTACAGTTGGACCTTGGGGTGGCAGCAGTGACACCCACGGTGCCATAGTTAGCCTTCACACCACATAAGTAAGCTGTGGCTGTGCCAGCGCTGTCTGGCATCTGCTGGTCCACATTGTATGTCTGCAGGGCCAAATACAGTCACACACATTAACATGAACAGTGTTAGCAGATTTCAATTGTGTGTCCTCATTTTTGCAGCAGAGTTTAAGTTATTTCACTTGCCTATGTCCTGCCCATTTTTGTCATCTTTACACCATCAGTGCTGACAAAACTGCCTACATTTCACAATTCACTGACATTTTATAAAACCTGGTGTGATTTGTGTTACAAGTCAAGTGCAAGACTAAGAGCCAACTGATAACAGGCTACTCTGTCACCATGGCATGATATGCAAAACATACAAGTATATTGTCAGTTTGTTAGTGAACTGCATAACTGCATGTGTGGTATCCTGATTTTAACTGTTTAGATACACATTCCCATGTAGCAGTGAATGTGCTGGTCAGAGTGGGCCGACCTTTGACAGGGCCAGGTGAGGGAAGGTATCCATGACCAGACTGGTTTCCTCCCCTGATTTTCCTGCCAACTGGCCTTTGAGGATCCGGGCAGCAGTCACTGTTGGTATCCCCATACCTGCAAGCAGGTGGAAACACACCTGAGTGTTAGATAAAGTCAACCAGGGAGGCACAGAGCTGCCATTGTGCTCAGTGAACCTCATAAGGCTCAGCTGATGTGAGAGTTTAAAGGCTGGTGAAAGACATCTAAGTTATTTACACTCACAAATGGTGGACGATATGCAAAGCAAATACAATAGCATTCCACATTTTTTCTCCTCTACAAACCAGATTATACTTTCGTATATATCGCACGAAAAATCCATGGCATCTTGTACAACATTCCTTGTCTTATCTTTGGGCATTTTCACTCCACTACTTATTACAGATTCTAACTGGAAGAAGCATTAGCTAATTTTCTTTACTCACTTTAAGTATGTGTAAGGAACTACATGTAAACAATGCCATGTCATCATTGTCATATGTGTTATGATTATATGTCACAGCATATGTGTCATATGCTGTATTTCAACACAAATCAGTTAAATGCTTGGGCATCAAATTACTTCTGGTAGCTATAGTTAATGACAGTAGATGTCATTTCTCCATAAAAAAGTATGGCCATTGGATCATTAACACCTAGAACTTTGTAATTTGTTTTCATAAGCATATCAGTAATGGGGTAGTTAAATGTTACTGATCAATCCCAAGCATTGATAAAAATCTAAAACGTGCTGCTATCAGCATGTATGTGGGTTGGGGTGGAGGCAGCTGTAACAATAAATCCACACTTCATCTTTAAATTTGTAATTTGTGCAGTGGAGTTGCCAAATACTGATCTTGGATCATTGAGTAAGCAGAAGGAACTGCACAGGAGTGACTCCTTTATCTTTTTTGTGAGGTCCGAGGGTCATGGCTACAGTTAAAATGTCTTCTCAGGACATATGAGTTCATCTTGTTGGGTATCTTTAACCAGGATATGATTGAAAATATTGTTGGCGGAAAAAGTTCACTTTGCTACATGTTTTTGTTTACATTCACACAGCCTAATCTATATCAGTTTTTTTTTTATCAGAAGTTACTCATAATCTCAAGTAACTTGTATATTAAAGACCTGGCAACCAGTATCTGAAAGTTCAGTTATGCATGATGAACTTGTCTGAACTCTTTGCTGTGATTTGACCTCTTTGCGGCATTCAGATCAGTTACAGAAAAATAAGGGAATAGTGAAGGCTGTGGTTTAGCCTCAGTTCATTTTGTTACGCGTGGCTTTCCAAGCAGTAGTAACCGCTGGTGATCAGATGCCAACATTCATCTCCCTCTACCCATAAACCTTTTTTGGGGTCACATAGTACATTTTGTTCCCTCTTGGTGAACTCAACCGCAGAGATGATGAGACTCCCACTTTCAAACTCCGTTGGCTTCTCTTCACCTGAACAAACGAACTGAACTAAAAAGCAGGAAATGTTCCACAATTCAGAGAAACGTCTTAAGTGGTGGGAGAGAGCTCCTTTCACCGGACTCACCGTCCCCCAGGAAGAGGATGAGGTTCTTGGCTTGGTGGAGATTGGGCTGAACGTTCATGGCAGTGTGAAGAGCCTGCCTTCCTTTGTTGTTCCAGTAGCTAGCATGGAGCTCTTCTTCTATAAGCAAGGAAAATAAAATGATATGAAAAGCAAATTGAAATATGTACAGTGAGAAAAGTAATAAAGGACAGGCAATTTTCTTTTCTTTTTTTTAACCATACTAGAATAATGACACTAAACAAAACGGCCATGAAAACTGATAACAGATAGGAACATCAGAGAGACGACCTTGTCATGGAATTTGAATGCGCAACTTTCTTTTTTTTACATATTATCTTACATTACATTATGTCAAAGTGTCTGTAACAGGTGGATTTGTAATATAAAGTATGATATTTTAGTATAAGTATATTTTCATGCAACTGCGACATGTTCAATCAGTTTCAAATTTAAAAGAATTGCCAACTGATTAACAGTATTTTGGTGCCACCGCAAAACTCTTTCATTATTTAAAATAAAAGTCAATTTGAATATACTTAAGCTTCTGTCATTGTCTTTGTGTTTTCCTTGAAATCCACTTGTGTCATTCCAACGTGAAATCTAAAAGCAATTCTTAGTTTCTGAAGAAACATGTCAGCATCAACATATAACAGATTCTTACCTGAAACACACAATGTCGACTGCACTGAAATAAAAATCAATAATCCAGTGAAAATGAGCTTATGTTTGCTGGCCATGGTGTTGACTATATGTGAATGGGGAAAAAAGTACAGGAGCAGTGCACACATACTGAGATCCTTTTATAGCTGCACCCAAGGAGCAAAGGACACATGAAGGAGCCGTACAAAGTGAGCAAAGAAGTTATATTGAACACACACACACACACACACACACACACACACACACACACACACACACACACACATGGAAGAAGAGGCAGTAAACTGTGTATTGGCATCTAAAAAAACAACAGGCTCTAAATTCTCTTTGAGGTATTCAAATGTGTAGGTTGGGATTAATGATATGCCACATGACAGGAGTTTATGCATGTAGTCCACCATGTTATATCTCTCATGATAGCATGATTCTGATGGCAAAGGTGTGGAAACATCATCTAAGGTACATTTAAAGAAGATTTCTCATACCAGCTGCTTTTAGCTAAATATCAGGCTCTATACTTAATTTCAAGTCGGATAAAGTCCCTTTGTGCACTGAGTTCACAACAGACTGGTGCCAGCAAATTTTTTATTTTTTATTTTAAATTGCTTTTGATATGTGTCGTTCTCAGTACACTTGGCTAAAAATGATACATTCTATTTTGAAGTGGAGTATGTTTTATGTATCCGTGGGACTTATCAATCATTAATCTTAACTGTCATCTAATGAATCCATTATCTGTTTTGTTTTTTTAATTTTATTTTTGTCTTATTAGTTCCAGGTCAGCTGAAGTACAAATGCAGCTGGAATACAGAACATTATCTGGTAAATATTAACCAGCAGAAGCTTTAATAACTATTGTCTTATAGCCACTATAAATCATCATCTAATGATGATGATGGTGATTTCAGGGTTTTATGGCATCTTGCTTATTATTTTGCAATTATACAAATCTCATACAGCTCATATTTGAGATGGCCAGAATTTAGCCAACCTCTGAATAGTTTTCTGACACAGCAACCATTTATATGAATTTGTGGCAGAATTAATTGATCACATGTGAGTCTGTGTGTATATGGGTGGGTCTGACTGCACATCTGTGTAACGCTTTTCAGCAGTGTGGTTGAAAATCCTCAGCAGTCTTGCACTGACTGGCCTTGTGGTTCAGACAGACCAGAACAAGGTTGCACCATTTTTTCTTTTTTTTTTTTTTGTCAGCAATCTGACTTTATGAAAAGTCCAAAAACCTTTCTTTCTGAAAAGAGCAGGACTGAAAGACTCAATGTGTGATGTGTCCTTCGCACAAACATTGCTAAAATTCATATAAATCAAGTATATGATGACAAGTATGACATGGGAACAACATTTCACAGATTCTGTCTCAAGGATACTGTGACCTTGACTTTTTCCTAAAGGTTGATGCCGTGGAATTTGCTATAGCTGGGAATGTTTACTTGAATGTTTCTTACAGTGACTGATCCAATTAAAATTTTCTAGATGGATTAACTTGTGTTAAATGTTTAGCCTGATGAGGTCATAGAGAACAACTGCTTGGCTTTTTTTTTTAAATCAAAAGCTAAGTTAAAGGAGTTATTTGTAAGGTTTGCTATTGCTACATAGCCAATGTTAGCATTAAATATTTACTTACCAGTCTTGCTGAGAGCTTCAGCCAAGCGGTTACAATACGCCCTCTGAACAGTGCTACCTCTTCAGGTCAGCCTGGACCCTACAGTGACCTGGTATCAGAAAGTGACGAGATGGTCCCAACGAGCTGGGGCTAGCTGAGTTAGCATGCTAACTTAAGTACAAAAAAAAAGAAGTGTTAGAAATAGAAGCAAAACAAAAGGGTTTTTCTCCATCGCTGGAGACAGTTCTTGGCGAGTAAAGGAATGAAGTTTGATGCTGAACTTGTAACATTTCTTCTAGACTGGTAAGTAAACAGCTGTTAGTCCTCATGTTGGCTATGCAGCAATGGCAAAACTCACAAATAGCTCATTTAAAGTAACTGGGCAGAGCCCTACTTTTTCTTTGATATTTCTTTATTTAGAAATAAGTAACAGTTACAATTGAATGATGTAACAGTTAAATATCAGTTCCTTTTTAGGGAATTTTCAGAGGGAACCATAAAATAAGGTGTTACCTACAATAAGGTAACATCTTGCTATTTCTACAATGAACTGGACAATGGACTTATCCAGAAAAATGTATTTTTATCCTTATTTAAGTAATATTTGCAAAAACACAATATAAAAATACATCGACAATATTTGCTTACAAAATACATTCATGTACAATCCAAATAGATTATATAATGTATCAAGTGACAGACAATCTGACAGAAAACAGATTTACTATTTGGAACCAAATGAGGTCAAGGTACAAACTTAAAAAAAATCTTAAAAGCTACATGTTTTTCACTCCTTAAAGAGGTACAGTATCTCCATGAGTTCTTGTAAGGTCTGTTGGTGTGGCAGCTTGGCATGGCATGATGGCCTGTAGTTCCAGTTTATGTTACTGTCATATAGTCATTTATTCCATGTACATCAACAGCTGTGTGTCCCATATAAGTGTGCACAGGATGAACAGTGAGGCCTCAGTTTGCTTGCTGGTTTCAAGCTTTTCTGGGTAAAGCCTCAAATTAATGTGTAAAAGGTGAATTACAGCTTCTTGCAAGTGTTTGGTAGTTCTAAGCAAGCAGATCATGCTAGCAGAGATTGTATTTAACTTGAAAAATATTAATAGGATGAAAGTCTAACCAAAGTAATGAAAGAACCAGTTAGTGCAAGTTAGTAGTCACATTGCAAGTACAAGTTGGAAATAGTAAAATACTGTAAATGCTGATGCATCTGCAATGGAAACAATTGTATGGAGTGTTTCTTGAAGAACTGTTTGCATGTGAATTAATGTTAATCTTTGCATAAATCTTATAGTCTCTTCATGTGTTTTAGCCTGCAATGGCTGCCTGTTTGTTAGTATGCACTTGAAAAGGGATATTACATGCATGTTTAAGCCTGCATTTTGCATGCACGGTAGATTACATGTGCGTGTGGATGTACACTGAGTAATCAGCGAGTATGAGTATTTTTCAGTCATCCTATACAGTACTGTATATGTTTATCCCTGCATTCTGACTTGCCAGTTTGTGTGTATACAGTGAATGTGTGTGTAATGTGTGTATGAATGTTTAGTGTTTAAGTGTCTGTATTGCTGCATGCATACAATGTATTTGAGTGAGTGTGTGTGTTTTTTGTTGTGGGTGTTTGGGGGTCATCTGAACAACCAGAGGAGGCCAAGTGAGCCAAACAGGAAGCTTGAGGGTGTGTTCACACACCCAGCTGAGGTGCGGTTGTGGGCGTGAGGAGGGCAGTTTTTGTATGGCTCCAAACAGGCAGCGAAGGCCATGACGTGTGCCACATAGTTCTGCTCTTTCACCCCATGGAACAGGTGAGCCATTGGGCCTTTGGCGTAGATGGCTACATCCTCTCCACCATGCGTCTCAGCATCCAATGGGACTGCAGCCTGCTGCATGTACTCCTCATCGTCTAGAAAGAAAGAGTGTAGAATGAGAGAGTGTAGAATGTAACCAAACCCTGTTTTAGATCATTGTCTGCTTAGATCTGCTTAGAATCAATTGTAAATACAAAACAGATGCTTCAGTAGACTATGTCACCATAAATTAACCATGATGTCAATTCATATTAATTCCTTCATTGTGCCTTAGCATTGCTGTCACAAGAGATTGCTCTGGATTCTCTTTGTTTGTCAGTTCATACACCACTTCACTACATCAGAGAGCATCTTTAGATAACTTTAAGAGTACATTCTACATTCACCTCAGTGATGTTTTTGTGGGTTGTTTGTCCATAAAATGGTGTTTTGCAAATCTTCTGTAATTCACCTAATTAAACTTGATTATAACATTTTCAAAACCCAAAAGGTAATTTAAGTCCTTTTGATAAAATTACAGGATTTACTGCCTGACATTTCTAAAGTGAAGTGTACTGAAAGATTAAAATAACTTTTCCCGCCCCAAAAACAAACAATGCTGGAAAACAAGTATTAAAATGTCTTGACGTTATGATGTAAAAAACCGTCCTTTTGTGTGGTCTAGATAAAGGGTCCTTTTGCAGTATTTTGGATAATTTGTTATAACAGTCTGTTGGAAACCCTGATTCTCTTTCACTAATAATACCTCTACATCTCTAAAAATAACAAGTCATCCTCAGAACGTAGATGCTGACCTTTACAGTGATTCTCCAGATGGATACATAGATTAAGAGAGAGATGACTCTCTCACATCTAATTACACATTCACTTGAGGTGACAGATGGGTTGAGTGTGCACTTTTGAGACACAACTACTGGTTCCAAAAACATAAAATAAGGCCTGTCCATTTAAACAGACAAAATTGGGGGTTTTAAAAGGGTAATTTATCCCGGGATAGAGATATTTCCTTCTTAAAGTATACACACTCATGCAATGACTAAAGCGAGTGGTGCAGAACAGGAGAGGGAGGAACCAGATCATTGCTGTCCAGTGTTCCACAAAGAAACACAAACAGCCTTTTAAAGGACAGTTACATGTACACAATGGCGCCTGTGCACAGAACTCAAGAGAAGACAGCATGGTGCCATAAACATCATATTTCATCTTTGCTTTCCAGAGAAAAACACAGGCATGAGTCAGCCTTAACCACATCAGTTCACGCTGTCTGTACACACATCGGCACAGACGAGCAGCATCTGAAAGGCATTAGTTTGTACTCACAGTAATCCACCATTGTGATGTTTCCTCTGGTTCCATTTATGTGGACATAACCAGGGCCGTTAGCATACAGGATGCTGGTGAAAGGCATTTTGTCATCAGCTTTCTTTGGTGCCAGACCTGAACAGCAAAAATGGCAGAAAGGGTGAGTACTAATACATTGGTCAGGGTATTTTTTCACACAAAGGCAAAATGAGCATAAGACTTGCATGTATTTTATAAGACAAAAAAAATGTTTTAAAGAAACATGCAAGTTACAGAACCATAAGCTTTAATATTATGAAATCACCTCCATATATGAATGTCTAAAATGTATGGTTTGCATCTACATTTTCCTCCCCCTACACTTTCTCAATTTCAGGTTTCTGGCCAACATTTAAGGCTTACCAAAGATGGGATTCCCTCGAGGTGTGTTACCACCAAAGGTGAAGACGTGGGAGTGGTCAGCAGTAACCACAGTCAGTGTATCAGATTCTTTGGTTAGCTGTGCAGCGCGCTCAATGGCTCGGTCAAACATCACAGCCTCCGTTAGAGCCAGCTTGGCAATGCCATCATGATGACCATGATCAATTCTCCCTCGTACAATAACACCACAAAGCAAGTGAATTAGTTCATTCATTCTTTTATTCGCTGAGCTAAAGTATAAATCATCATGCCACCATCTTGACCATAATTCGTCATGATGCTGATAATGATGAGTTCTTAAATTAGAGGACTTTTGATATAATACTCATCTTCCACAAACAGGAAGTATCCTTTGGGATTCTTGCTGAGGATTTGAATGGCCTTCTCTGTCATCTCCACAATGGAGGGGTCTCGAGAGCCATTCCGGAAAACCTCAAATCTCATGTCCTTTGGCTCAAACAAACCTGGGATCACATACAAAAAAGAAGGAAGGAAGCAAATACACAATACAGAATGATTGATAAGATAACAGAATACAAACCAAAGACTTAATTGCTGTCATTTGGAGAAGCCTATTTTCTTTTTTTTTCCCAAATGTAACAACACTTTTAAATGCAGGACAGATCTAAAACAGAACATGTCATCACTGTCATTATTTTATCATTGTAGTAAGGGGTGATAATACCAGCTAATTTTGACTGTACAGAACACCACAGTACGTTACATGGTTGTAAAGATGAAAGCTGGCCTTACTGGAATCCTCTTGATAAGGTTTTATAACTTAGATAAGAATTGTCATCACCTGAGTAATGTTGAGATACAAATGTTACACACATACCTGTCTATCAGTCTCTATAGTGTCAGTGGTGTGTTTTATATACTGAGTAACCTGATTGTGAGCTAACATGTCTGCATACCCACCCATGAGCCGGTCAGTAGTTTTAGCATTAATCTCATCAAACTCCTTCCTGTGCCAAACATAGTGTGACTTCTTGTTCTGTAACACAAATCAGACAACACATGAATCTGTGACTGCTCATCTTTGCAAGATGTGGCAATATCTACGTATTAAATGATCCTACTGGTTTAGCCTTCAGCCACACGTCAATGAGGTTCCTCATGTCTTTGCGGTCACCCTTGCGAGAGTTGGAGGTAGGATACTCTGGGTCTGGGGTACCTTTTGGTGTCATGTACATCCTCCCTCCCCCCAGAATCACCTTAAAGGAATACCAGACACGATGGAATCATTACACAAATCAATCAAATCATTATACAAACTATAAGGCATTAACAAAACAGGGCAGGGGTTAATTAAGGTAGTTAATTATATTAATTTTCCATCAGACGTGTGTAAATCAAAACTGATCTGTGTGTGTTTGATGTGGATATCAGATATAAGACCCAAGTATGGCATACTCCAATGTGGACGTCCACATCTGTATGGTTAAAAAACGCTGCATTGCACAGCAACCTTGTCAGACAATGAGCAAAACTGGATGTCTTCACTGTCTATTTTATAAAAGCTTTTATTTTCAGAAAGCTGCTGGTCATCAGGTAACTGTTGTGTTGTAAAAGAAAGAGTTCTCACACACAACATGAAAACATCACAGCACAATAAAAAGTGTTACAAGCTATTAGCACAGAGCAGCATGAGCTCACCGCATTTAAACCAAGACCATATACAGTCTGTTTTCTTGGTGCACTGTGTAGGCCTAAAGTGAACCCATGAAGTAGTCTAGTGATGTGCTATAAGTGTGGCATAAAACTAAATGTGCATAAATACTCAACCAGAAATCATAGAAGTGGGGGCAACCACCAGCATAGCATAAAAACTTTTTATAACTTCTAACTTTTCTACATTTTAGTCAATGGTTTTTTGTTTGTTTGTTTGTTTTAAAAAATCAAAAAAACAAAACAAAACAAAAATTATATTGTCATGTATCTAAAATAAACGGAACTAAATCTGAATATAATTCTTGGACACATACCTTGCATGCATTATTCTCTAAGGTCCCGTCCTGTTCTTGTTTTATTTTTTTGCCCCTGCACCTTGTCTGTCTATCCTACAGCTGTCTTGTACTGTCTTTAATCATTTAACCAGGTCAAAGTCCTTGTGGTCTGATTGAACTTTGAAAATAAAATGAGTCATATTCCAATAATGTCCCTCATTTACTTCTGAGCATTAAAAAAGTAAGATAAAATGACATTGCATTATCCATCTGAAAATAAAATAATCAAAACAGGCGTACTATTTTAGATAAGCACAATCATTTCGGTAGAGTTGTAGTACAATAATAATATACGTAGTTTTTCTTAAGTTGAACGAATCAAATATCTTATTTTGTAATAATAAAAAGTGCCAAATGGAATTGTTCTTACATACATCAATGTCAACATTGGTGACCATTTGGGTGGCAATGTCGATGCAGCCCTGTTTGCGGGCACTGAAGGGAATATCTGCATCACTGTACCAACTTCGGCTGACAGAGTGTGCATAGGCAGCAGCTGGGGAGGCGTGCTGGACACGAGTGGTTGTCACTATACCAACTGATTTACCTGGAACAAGGCAGAGACACACTCAAATCATAAAAGTGTTGACAATAAAATAAACACAGTGTGAATTTGTTTATTTGAGTGGCACTGATTCAGACTGCATTCAAAGATCTCTTGGAGACAGACTACCCTGGATGAAGAAATAATGACACTTATTCAGTTCTCAGTGCGTGTAGCCACAGCCCTGGAGTCTTTTCTGGCCAAATAATGAAGCCCAGTGGAAGAAGTAGAAAATAAAAGAGTCATAGAACTTGTTACTCTGCAGGAAAGTTATTAAGCCTGCTGCCACAGCAATGAATAAGTGAGAATTTTTTCAAAAGCATTCCTTGTTTGTGATTCAAATAGTTAATAATTCAATTAAAATGCAAATGAACTTGCCCTCTGAAAACTTAGCTTTTTGGGCTTCAACCATTGAGGTTTAACTTGCCTATTGCCTCCAATAAAATATATCAAAGCTTTGCAGCTTCATAGGAAAAAACTAAACAAACACATCAGTACTTCTTAAACATGATGTAACCTAGGTATTTATAGCTACTGTATTATTACTCTGCTATGTACTACACTGACATAATGAGACAGAGACACATAAAGGCAAATTAACACAGAGCAAATATAATATATATGTAATGTTGTTGCACATAATGAGTAGTTAGATAGATATTCCCACACAAATGGCATTTTGTGAAATGGCCACCACCACAGAAGTGAAGGCTGGTCAGTGTGACATGATCTCCTCATTATATATTATTATTATCATTATTATTATTATTATTATATGTCGATGTTCTGAACACTGACCCCATAAACGGTGACACTCAAGTAGCAGAGAACATTCTTATCAGATGATTGTTTTATTCCTCATATTTATATTATGGCTGATACGGTCAGTGTGTATCTTCATATAAGAATGTAATTCAGAGCTGTTCACTTTTCCATTACACTGCCCACCCACTACTTAGCCAAAGTATTCATTGTCTTTACCTTGTGCCTTTGCGCGTCGTAATACTGAGTAGACCTCGTTACCGAAGGTGGTGTTACACTCGTAGGCCACTGCATTGGCGCTGAGTCCTACTGTCTTAGCGTTGGCCTTCACTCCACAGTGGTAGGCTGTAGCTGTGCTAGCGCTGTCTGCTACCTGCTTATCCACACTGTAGGTCTGTGGAGTAGAAACACAAACACAATTAAAGACCGAACCAAAATAAACAGCATTTCCCTTTTAGAAAATGAAATGTCTCTCCTTGTTTGTTGCTCGGTGCTGAGCAGAGGTGAATTGTCACTCAAGTAGTGTGAAATGGGAACAATGGGAGATTTTGTAGGTGGCACACTTAAACCAGGGAGACTATCAACCACTGTTGCTACGTTCATATGTGTAAAACTAGTCTTGTACAACAGGCAGAGGATATTCCTGGGAAAGGTCTACAACATTAACCCAACCAGAAAATTGTGCATTTTTCTTGAATGAGCAAATGCAAAATCTTGTTTGATTATAGGTTAGAACACAGAGACACCAAACAAACTGAATTATGCTTGGCCACAAGAATGAATTGAACTTTTGTAAGACTTTCAATCTGTTTTCACAGTTTTTACCATAATGTCAGCATTTTCACTTAAAGTGTTGATTTAGCTAAATCCCTGATGCTCTTTAACCTTAAAAGAGCAGGATGGTATGAGGCAAGATGTTACATGTTACGAGAAGAAAGCATGTGGAAAACTGACATACACACTAACCCACTGACCCCCCCCCCCGCGTCTTTGTTTGTCTCTCACTCAAACTCTTTCTCTTGTGTGTCATGCTGTACTGATTTACCAAACAACCACAGATATTTATTTATATGCATGAACTCACATTGTCATTATTACTGTCCTTTGTCCCATTTAAACTTACAAATAAACTTAAGCATGTGGTAGAAAAAGCTTTCACTATTAAAAGCTATAATAAATGTTAATCTGTAAACAGGCAGGGAACATGTATAGGTATTCATTGGTATATTATGAATATGTTTATTTTCATCCCAAAATACTACTGAGGGTAAAATTTTTAGGCACCAACCGTGGAAAAAAATGAACAGTAAAAAAAACACTGGGTATTTAAATCACAAAGCTTTAAATGGTGCATGTAGTGAATGATAAAGGTACTCATTGGACTATAGCAGACAAGAATTGCAGTCCACATTTTGATAACTAGTTGACGAATAGGGGCAGATGATCAACAGGTCAGACCTTAGACAGGGCCAGATATGGGAAGGTGTCCATGGCCAGCACCGTCTCCTCCCCTGATGCACCCTCCATCTGACCTCGCAGGATTCGAGCTGCCGACACTGTAGACACACCCATACCTGGGAGAGAACGATTTAAAGGTGCAATCATTGATATGCTCTGGCTAAATTTAGTTTAGATTCATCTGAGTCTACTGACATGTTGAATGACAAATTAAAGATGCAAATGTTTTAAGCATCTACGAATGTGTTCATATTCACATGTTGTTTTTGAAAGTTGAACTGTTCTAACCCCACAGAGCAATGATTTAATGAACTGTTCTCTGTCAAATTTCTCAACATTAGAATCCAGACCAGAAATATTATAATGTGTTTGTTTTAAAATCTCAGACTATAACTGCCATACTGAGGAAAAACACTGATTCAGTAATTCCCTCAGCAAACAAAGTCAAAACATGGCAAGGTCATTAACCTCAACTGAATCCACAAATGAACGGGGCAGTTAAAGCAGTGGTTTTCTAGGAGAACCACATTTTCAAGCAAATTCGTCACACAGGCCAAAACTGACTCTACCAGGCAACTATTCAGACCATTATTTGTAGAACATTTTCCTATACAGATACTGCTAAGTAACTATTCAGCATGTATTACATACAAGATACAATATATACCTTTTGATCACTTTTTCAAAAACTATTTTCTTTATGTGGTTCCCACCCGAGACTTTAAAAGCCCTAGTTGAAGAAGCCCAAGTCGCTGTGATGCAATGCGCTCTCCCTTAAACATCACAGGCTCTGGGGCAGGGCATCACAGATGAGATGCACAAAGAAAACTCAGCCCCGACCACCCAGAAATATAACTAAGAAGGTTTGATTTAAAGCAGATATTCTAGTAGTTAACAGGAAAGAGCACTCTTAAATCTCGGCCTCAAAAAAATTACTTTCATGCCTCACCAGCTGTAAATATATCACACGTGTGACAAGTCAGTGAATGCCAGACTACACTACAGAAGGATGAGAAATGTGGCATGTCAGCATATTCAGAGTGACAGCCGCGCCCTGCACTAATTACTATTGTCACCTTAAGTGTCACTCTACTACCTGAGCTCCTAAAAATACCATCTTCAAGAAGTCCTAATCTCTACACAACAAAATAAGTTGTTTATCACTGCCTTACAACATTAACATTAATTTGGAATTGGGTTCCTGGGCACCTGATGAATTTAAGTCCAATATTTCCAAGTAAGTGTTCAGTGGGTTTACCAAAGTTTGCTGCAAACAGCTGAACACTGTGTTGGAGATGCCATTGATGAGAGCACTCAAAGTGACCCAGGAGCGGAAAGATGCTGGAACTAAGAGGAACCGTCGAGTCACATGGTAATGATGTTTTGTCAATTGATGCATTGTTACCATAAAACTTTTTTTAATGCAACTAAAAATACTTAGAAAAATAATTTTTATGTTTAAAATAAACCAACAGACAGTCATTACCCACAACTGTTTGCTTGTTAAATCTAAGTAAACTTAATTTATTTTGAGCGTTTGAACAAATCACCACAGCTGTCCAGTTTTATGACAACCACTGGCTCATTTGTGTTTACAAATCTAGATACTTCTCATACACAGTCCACTGTCCAAGCTACTTTCCCTCTATCCATTCTGAGCACAGCAAACCCACTGTAACTCAACACACTTGAGCTCTGCTGCATGTTGAGCTGTATTTGTCATTCAGTAGCTGTCAAAACCTCACCTACAACCGAGTCAGGACTTAATGTTTGCTGTTGTAGATTCCATAATAATAGCATGACCTACCGTCACCGAGGAAGAGGATGATGTTCTTGGCCCGGTGATTCCGAGGGTGGAGTTTCAGTGCAGCATCCAGTGTTGCCCTTGCCTGAGCATCCCAATAAGCTGGCTCCTTCTCAAGTTCATACAGTGCTGCTCCATGGAAACAAAACAAAGATAGAGAATTAGATGAGTGCGTGGGGAGTATGGATGGAGCCGGGTGGATTTCAGAGATTTCACAGGTAGAGAACGAGGCATGTGTGTGATGTTCACTGCTTAGTATGAGTGTGGCGTTTGCATTGTGTGGATTGGTAAAGCTCTGGTGCACAGAAGCTTCAAGTGAATTCAAGTGTGTCAGTGGGTGTCTGCATGCTCATGTATCTCTCTCTGCCTTTCTCTGACACTTTAAATTATATTTTGCCTTCAGGGTAGACAAGAAAAGGGGTTCCTCCAGAGGTGTCAAAATGACAAAAAACAACCAAGAAGAGACTTTGGTGTCTGTCTGTTCATGCCCACTGAGAGGCTCACTGTGAAGGAAGTCTAAAAGGAACATTCCTCCGGCCACACACCAAAACAACGGAAAGACAAACAGTCCACCCCACATTTTTACATAAACAGGTAGATACAGGCAAAAATATACTCACACACTCTTTTGTGCATCTAAACCGACAAATTCTCTCCATTACACCTACACACCTGCGTACGTGCTCATGGACCACTGCAGCTGACGTTCTCAAACACAGTCTGTCCTCACACACTCATCCTTTCCCAGGTTGAGGTTACCTGGTTAAATCCCTCTGTGCGTCCATTTGTTTGCCCACAAAGTGCTACTAATATCCCAACCGCAGGCAGCAATAATAACTCTGTCATGTCCTCACCTTGGCTCTCCACAGCAGCCCGGCCCACAGCCAGCAGAATGGGGCACAGAAGGATGAGCAGGAGATTGGGGGCCCTGCGCTGTGGTGTCTGCATCTCTAATCCAAGCAACCTGGATGCTGGAGAGGTTGACACAGCCGGCTTTCAGAGCAGCACGCCGAGACCGACAGGCAGAGGCACAGAAAGAGAGTGTGTGTGGCTGCTAAGACCTCTGGCCCTTCCTTTTTAAAGCCCCGCTGGGTGTGTAGTAAGGAAGGGCCCACGACAGCTCATAGGCTTAGAGCCACAAAAGAAGGAAGAGAGAATGAGAGAGAGGGAGGAAGAGCCAAGGGAGAGAGAGAAAAAGAGACAGAGCAAGGACCACACAAGAGTGCCGTAGCATCACAGCCCCTCTACTCATTTTGATTCATCAAAATGCACCACCCCCTTTGTATTGTTTTAAAAGGTTGCTTTAACATAGTTCTACCCCTTTTCCGTGAAGTGTGCACGATAGACATTTACATGTTCCTTTGATGTGGTAAATGTATAATGGGTCTTTTTATGCAGCAGCCCCTTTAATGGGGAGAGAAAAAAATAGCTGCCCAATTTGTGTTGGCATCCATCACGACACAAATCATAACCATGTCTCTTTCCATTTCTTTCCCCCCATCCACTGGAAAAAACAGTCCAAGGATAGAAAGGAAACAAGGTCCAACCTATTCTTCAGAATATCATGATTGAGTCTTGATGTGCTCTGCTCTTCATGTCAGGAAAATGGTCATATTTCCACCCCCCCACCCCTCCTCAGAATTCTTTGCATTTAAAAGACCCCAATAATTTCTTTCTCTCTCCAAGTCAACTTGGCTGTTTTTCCATGGGAAGTAAAGTGGGTTTAGCATTTTTCTTTCGTGAGGTAGTGGAGACCGCCGGCAGAATGAAAATGTCTCTCTTCTACGCAAACACAACAGTTAATGTGTGAAATGAGGTGAGTTGAGCCAACTTTGCTCCACACGACCAGAAGAATCAAATTCCCAGCGAACGGCTCTCTCGCCTCCTGAACCCGCGAGGCTGAATCTCGTTACAATTGAGAGCTCTGGAAGACCTCTGCTTTCTGCCAACCACTCACCCGTTGCCAACAGGGGTTTGCAGTTAGTCACATGTGCCTAATCAAGAGTGCAATAAAATCATAGCAGCAATCTGGGTAAGGAGGCCTCACATGATGTAGCCCACACCACATGAACTGGAAATACCGGCAGCAATGTGCTAAAGCGAGGAAAACTTGTGGAGGCCTGTCAGTCTGTCCATTTGTTACGGGCCTGCCCCTGAGAGAAAGTCTCGCTTATGTTGGGAAAGTCAAATTAGTTTCCTGCATGACAAGCGTAAACACCTGGTGGCTGTTTTAGGTCTCAGCATGGATCATCCATCCACCGAAAGGTGCTTAGGCGCTTTTGTGGGCTGATTATATGGCAAGCTTAAATAGCTCATGGGAAGGCAGTGAACTCCTGGGAATTTAGAGGACTAAACAAAAACAAAGCAAAGCACAACAGTTTAAGAAATCTAGTCCAAATGTATAATTTATATACTATTCAGTAACAGAACATTCAGTATCTAAAATTAACGCCATATACCTCTGATCCAGTCTTATGTTCAGATTATACATAATAAATATAACTTGATATAGCATGTATTAAAAAAATACAATCACTTATTCACCTATCTCCATGGGGTGGTTATCTACTATTCCTGTTGACAGCAAAAACATATTTCATCTATTTATTCCACCAAGCAAAATAGTCATGACTACAAGCATGCAGGAGCTGTAACTGTAGCTGTAAGATACATGCTGGTAAGAAAAAAAATACATATTTTCCTGGCTTCCGATAGAGAGTGAGTGTATATGGGATATTTATAGTGTAGCAGATGGTGATTTGTGTTCACTATCGAGATCACGAAGCAGAGGAAACTGTACAATGGGGGGTGGTGGGGGGTGGGGGTTCTTCATCGTGTGGTGTGCCTAAACAGAAGACCTGTTCCACCGAACCAAAACATAATAAAACAAAAAAACCTCTTCATGAATATATACTGTAGGATCCAGGCTGCTATATTATCTATGTTATACTACCACTACCAACTGTTGCCAAAACAGTCATGACAATAACTGTATTTAATTGTGACTTCCTGTGTTTCAATCAGATTTGAGGTTGTGAAATTTGTTATAAATAAAGGTAGAAATGCACAAAAAGTAATGGGACATGCTGTGGTTTAAGTGCGCTGACACTGACCATGTAATCACAGCATTTCCAGTTTGACTCCATCTAGGGACTTATGATCCTCCATTCCTCTCTCCCCTCACTTCCTATTAGCTATGTAGTGTCCACTGTCTAATATTGACAAAAGTGGAAGGGCAACCATGTAAAGGGAAGTATATGTGTAGATTTATGACTTTTTATGGCTAAGTTCCTTGCAGGAGCTGCCCTACACTATATGGTTGATTTGCAAAGAACCAAAAACAGATCTTTTTAAAGAATTTGGAAATATACACTGGTTTTACAGTTACACACATACCTCTTCACACACACAAGCACCCCTTCATTCCAGCATCTGGACCCTGAGTCAGACTCCACTACAAGTAAATTAGAAATGTTATTTTCCCCTCTGCTTCCCTCTACACTGCTCTTAACACGATGGGATCCTTTAACCTATGGATTCTGTAAATTACAGTGGTTAGCCAGATTTTGGGTCTAGATTACAACTCATGGAGGGAAATGTTTAGGTTCAGGTTGTCAAAGCGAGGATATACATGTGGGTGGTGCCAGACCACACATTCACATTTTCAAAGAAAGAGCCAAATCTTTTCCCTGAGTTTTAAAAGATAGCTTTTAACAGGATTTTTTTTCAGATATGAGCAAGAGGAAAGAGAGATTGGGTCAAGGATATTGATAGTGAAAGTAGTTGATGCTTGCAATGGTATTTTAAAGAAAGGAAAGAATCAGGCATAGAGTAGGGAAAGAAAGAGGGAAGGCACAGAAAGACTGCCAGATCTTTAACACAATAAACACAGAGACAGCTCTGGTGGAACAATTAAACCAGGGTCTGCAATGATGCCTGTGATCTATTTTGGCCTCAGCACAAACATGAACCCCATTCCCTCAAACACATACTCAGAGTGACATCCAGAAGACAGATGAAGACTATATCTAGTTCACTTTAAGGAGGCACCATAAATGATGTAACTCGTTTTTATGTGAAGTGCTGAGATCCCATCTCTGAATAGTTGGAAGGACAGTCATAAAAGGTTTTACTGCTGCCATGCAACTCAATTGGGGGACAATTAGAAGTGAAATACAGAGAGACCCACATCCCAACTCAAGGCAGCTACTTACAGCAGCTTCGGCAAGAGATTGCCACCTCAACATCAAACAGTCTGACAGCTTTGAGAAAAGGCCCCTCTTAGTTTTTAATTGGACTCATAAAGGAAATATGGAGTTTATCCTAATTAGGCTATAGCATGTGTGTGTGTGTGTGTGTGTGTGTGTGCATGTGGAATGATGGAGTAGGGATGCATGAGATGTGAGCACGAGTGAGATTGAAAGAAAGATTTATGTGTGTATAAGAAAGATGGTGCGTGTGTGTGTGTGTGTGTGTGTGTGTAAACATGCCAGTGTAACTCTCTGTGATGTGTAATAATTGTGGATGGTTTGTTAAGTCTGACTTCAGACCTACAAGTTATGACATGGAAAAAAGTAAATTGCAGTAAACTCATATCCAGGCTCATAGCTCCAGCTTTACTGTGAGCATTGAAGAATATATTGCATTTGACATCATGTCATAAAAAAAATCTTTCATGGGCAAACTGCGACCACATCAAGTCTTTGCATATGGCTGTTGGTATGCTAACCTTCACCCTCCTTGTCACTTTCTTAGCAACATCACAAATATAAAATTGTGACTCACCTGCACGGCCACATCCAGTGAGGAGAAGTAAGCTTATCAACATCATCATCCTGCCTCTGAGCCTTGATACGTCTTCAGTTGTCAGACTTATTTCTCTTTTTCAACACTGTTACAGTTCTCTCCACTTTACTCTTCTTGGCGCTCCACTTCCTTTTCTGTGTCTCTTGCTTTCTTGAGCCTCCAAATGCCTCCAAAATTACAGTACCCCACTCTATGTCCTTCTGCAATAATGGCTGGCAAAGTTTCTCACCTCCAAGGTGTCCAGAGAAGCAATAAATGAATGATGGAAAACAATTTTATTTTCTTTCCACCGCTACCATTTTGTAGCCTTGGCTTGCATCTTTTGTTTGAGATAGAGGCAGAGGAGGTGGGGGAAACACACTTATTTGGAGAGAGACACACACACACACACACACACACACACCCACACACACACACACACCCACACACGTGTATCTGCACTACCAGCAGCACTCACCTTTTTACCGGTTTGCGTCAGAAATACCCATCAAATCAGAGAGCAGACCCATCTCCCTCCCCACGCTGCCCATCTTTTTCCACCACAAAGCATCGACTCAAAGTGTTTGTCTCTCTCAGTCCTTTGTGGACACACATCTGTCAGCTCTCACAGGTTTGGGCTTTTTAAGTTTGCTGCGGGAAATGTCTGGGTAGGTTTCAGAGGAGTCAAAGTGGGACAAAGGGTTTAAGGAATGCAGAGGAATAAACAAGTGTGTATATGGTGTACATCACAAAGACGGGCATGTGAAAACAAACTTGTACTAATGAGCTAAATGTTGATTGAAAACCAGGATTATTCAGGAAGACAGAAACTATATAGAAATCCAGGGAGCCACATTCGTATTCAGGATGGTTGAGCATGGTCTGATGGGAGAAAACAGGAATTTTACCTGCCTCGCATTCCTCGCCTCCCACTCAACTAAGCACTCTGCTTACCCTAGATCTCCTCCACATCAAAGAGCCCTCATTTAAGAGGCCATCACACATGCACAGAAAGATTCAGGGAGGGAGAACAAGAGAGCCGGGAGGAAGGGAAGGGAGGTGGGAAGACGGGGGGGGGGGCAATCCCACTCCTACAGCATACAGAAGTATCATTCAAAACAAATCAATTCCAGCTGCTATTTGCCTCACCTGGCAAGACCTTGGACAAGACCGGGCAGAAACAAGAAACATCCAACAGTTGCCATAGAACAATGCGCAAAAAAAGACTAATAAATCAGTTTTTGTTGTAGTCAGTGGGAAAATAAATGAAATACAAGAGGATAAATGTTAATAAATGAAGGAGTCCAGTCAGTGTGGTGAAACGGCATAAATTTGGAGTTTTACTCTTCTTCCTCATAGCTTTTGTTTTCCCTTTTGAAAGGATGCCAAAGAGAGTTCCCTTTTCCTGCATGGCCACCCAGGAGTGATGCTCATGCTTGTGGGAGGAACACTGTGTCAGGTGGTGAGGTGAGGAGACTCCGCGACTGGCGCTTGAGGTCAGACGTAGGTTTATTTTCCTAGGCAGGCCCCTATCCAAAAACATCCTCTTCAGCGTCGTCAGCGTCCGCCAGGTACTGACCAGACGGAGCCTTTTAGCAGAACTGCTGTGAGATGGACTGCTTCTTTCTCTCACTAGCTAGTTTAGAGCTATTCACTTACATTTACAAACTGGGCATTCAGGTCACACATTCATGCATGGATTACCAATAAGCCATACAGTTGACATTTCTTGTGGACCACCCTGGACCACCAAGGGGACTGCATGCACTGTAGATGAATTTTTAATTCACATTTAAGTAAACTGAAAGATGACCTGTTAGGCACTGCAACAACAGAAACCTTTTTTTTCCTCTCTGCCACGTTCCCCACTTGCGTCATCCCCTTGAGCTACAGAATCATTTTCACAATAGATGAGTAATCTACCATGTTACTGTTGTACAATGGCTAGCGACAAGGTCATATCACCATGATAACTTGTGTGGTCAAGCAATAATCCAGGCGTCTCAAACTTCACTGATCCAGAATAAATATTATAGAGGAAACATAGATGTCCCAGCATTGTTTTTTTGTCTGTTTTCTGTATGTTTGCTAACTGTTTGGCCTTTATCTGTCTCTCAGCACCCGTTACTCACCTAATAAACCGAGAAAGTGTTTCACTCTTTCTCTCTCTCTGAGGCCTTGCCAAGATTTCTTGAAAGTTGTAGTCATGTTGGTGGTGTAGTTGCAGAGATGGAAATGTTGCTCTGACATTCAATTGGTCCACCACTTTGGTTTGGTTTGAACATGATTCAGGTCAAATGTTTATGAAAAATAATTACAAATAACAATGAAAAAAAAAATTCCCATCATCCATAACTGTATTTCCTGCTTAGTGCTAATTACTAAATGTCGGTATGCTACCATTCCAAATGAAGCTTGAACCCAGCCTTACAGAGCCAACACCATGGCTGTAGAATCTAAATGTTGTTTTATTTCTCAATAAAAGAAATATGATAGATGAGTAAGCTTGAAAGATTTCAACATCTTGCTCAAGAATCACAAAACACATTATTTCTGTTGGACCCAGGTCTCCAGATGCTTGTTGGGTTAACAGAAAATTGGGTGAAAGCAACATTCAGGCTGGGAAAAGGGTTCAAGGAACCGCCAGAGCACCAGAGAGGCCCCTGTTTGAAGCTGTGTCTTTGATGCCTTTGTGGCATGAAGAATCTTTTGTTTACAACTTTGTTCATAAACACATTGTCAGAACTTTATTAAGTCCATTTTGGAATGATTTGACATTGGTACGTAAAAGCCATGGTTCATCTCAGTTGGAGAATTTCATAAATCCCATCAAGGAATGGGAAGCAACTATACTATATTTACCAAATGCACCTTTTATTCATAGTGTGTGTGTGTGTGTGTGTGTGTGTGTGTGTGTGTGTGTGTGTGTGTGTGTGTGTGTGTGTGTGTGTGTGTGTATGTATGTATGTTGTGTCTCTGTGCATTGTTCAACAGCTTCAACATCTGACTTACTGAGTGGTTGTGTAAGGCATGGCGTTGATGGCTTTGCTGTCCATGAGGAAGAATTTCTCTCCTTCAAGCCCCTGCAGTGCCAGTAGAATTGGTTTCACTGGAAATGTTTTGCATGCAATACCACTTCTAATTCCAACTTCAGTCAAGAAAAATACCCACAAACCAAATGGAAGTATCACATTTACTGTTGTTCCCATCAAATTAAAAGAAAAAAAGTTATGTTTTGTTTGTTTCCTCAGAGGCAACAAATGACAAACAATGGTTGTTCAATGACTCATAGACTGCAGAGAAGATTTAACAATCTATTATGAGGTATATAGTCAAAGTTGTGATATTTTAAATATAGTGGTATTGGTTTACATTTTCACAGCTGCAACTCTCCTTTGTTGTTTTTGTCAGGTAACAGAAGGCAAAATAGAGGACAGACATTGTAGACACGAGGCTCAGATAAGGATGAAAGGAAACTAGCAGCTGCATAGCAACTGAGGAATGTTTTACTACGTACGGTCTTATCACTGTCAGAGAGTTTTTTATGATGTCTGCAGAAATGTAGTCACGTTTGGGAACCAGCTTGTCACCAGGTACCAATAAGGGCCTCCTTGAAGGCCCAATCCATTTTTTTGTGACCAAATAGATTTGAGGTATATTCACAGTTAAAGGGTTTAAAACATAGATGGGAAATAAGCAGTTAATTGGTTTCTTTATATGACAACTCAAAATGTAGCCATGAGGCTTGAGTCACAAAGCAAGACTAGCGGGTTAACTTGCTAACTTTGGATTTGTTTACAGGCATCACAAAGTTGGCTCACTTGAGTTAGATCGCATGGTAACATAATAACCAGCAGAGGAGTTCCTCATCCCTCTTAGACTGGTGGTGTGCATTTCTATCACTGTGTTGGTGTAGACATACAAATGACTAATATACATATAATTATTAATGTTGTTAACTGTGTTATATAGTTTCTGTTTTGGGCTCGAAACCTACTGTACACATGCACAAGTGGTGTTCTGTCATTTGTCCTTTTTATTGCAGCCTATTCATTGCACCTAATAGTAAAGTAATTGTTTTACAGGAGCTGTTTTGTCTTTCTTCTAAGTGTTCTTTGCACCTTCCAGTGGCTGAAAAGTGAATTTAATATTTCTCTATGGTGAGGAAATCACTGTGCAGCAAACAGCTGCAGAGGTTTCTGATAAATGCTCTTTGTTTTAATCTCTCACCTGAGGCAAAAACCTGACAGAGATAAAGAGATAAAGTAAACTCCTTTGAACTGTATCAGAGCCTTGTTAAATAATTGAGGCTTCATAACAGCAAGTCCAGATACGAACAACTGAAGTTTGTTTGCCTGGAGAAAGGCTTTACTTAAACTGGATAATGTAATGCAAAATTTTCAGATGAGACAGAATACTGTGCTAAAGGAAATGTACAACAGAAAAACAACAATTAAAATATTTCAACTGACTATGAAACAAAAAGACAAGAATCATTAAAACAGGACACCCTAAGGTGACAGTCATAATAACATTTCCCTTTGTCAATATCAGGGGAAGGGCAATTTAGTGGAATTCTGATAATGAAACTCGTGACGAAAGGTGAAGGTACATCCGGCCAACGGCTGGAAAGAGGAGCAGGTAACACGTGTTTTTAAGCATGTGAGGCGAATAACAGGGCAGAAGAAAAAAAGAAAAGAGGTGTTATGGATCAAAGTCCTCTGCCTGAGTGGAACCTCTGAACTGTGAGGTAGCTTATCATGAGGCATCATCTGATTAGGTAACAGTGACTGCACTAATTTCATTTTTTATTGTAAATAAAGTGAAGTACAGTATTAATTCTGGTAGAACAGTCACCAAGACAGATGGCACTGTCAAAAGAGCAAGATCTAGATTGTCTGTGTGTGTGTGTGTGCGCGTGTGTACCACAGTCACAGACTTGATGATGAGAGAATGTCTGGGGGCCCCCGCATATGTCGACATTTTCCATCTGTCAGTCTGGCTGCCTTCAATTAACCCCTAACTAAAACCACAACTGGCTTTACTGGGAATGCAATCAAGCAATGTGCAAAAAATTCTTAGGATTTTTTTAATAGAGTAAGTTGACGCATGGAAATACTCAGGATCAGGGAAATTCAGGAAGAGCATATAGACTTTAATGTAGGCTACACTCACTATGTCATCGTCTAAAGTTTTCCGCACACATTGCACCACTCTGTGTGTCAACCTCTGGCCTTATTGCTACATATGAACATTGAAATTACACCAAAAGGTAATAATTGTTTGATAAGACCCCCTTATAATGAGTCATTCAGGATGAATTCACAGAAGTATAAACATGAGAGAGAATAGAACAGTTTACCTCTTCCCATTTACTCACCCTAAACCTTGTTTCATTTGCCTTAAGGCCTTTAAATTTAATATGATGAGTTATGAATGTAAATAGTTATGAAAACACCATGATTCAAAACAGTAGCTTTCAGGTTTACTTTGATTTAATTGTTGACGTTTTTACAAATATATTTTTTCTCAGTTCTTCAAAGACACCTTGAATATATTTTTTCAGCCGTTACAGGAGGAACTAACCCATTAAAACGAGTTCAATCTACTGCTCCAAACTCCAGTCCACTTGGTGGCGGTAATGCACCAGTAATCCGGTTTTCCGACAGTGAAGAGGGGAAACAGAACAAGACGGGGAACTCGTCGTTTCTAGAGCAAATGTTTCCAATCGACGTTATTTTGAGTGAGGACTGGAGGAAATTTCGTGGATTCGCTCTCTGGCAATAACCAGTTTTATACTTTTTCTGCATCACCGTGCAGAATACAATGGCTGCCCCAGGTTGGTATTAGAGTTTAGCAATGTATATAAGTTTACATTTTCATTTGTATCATCCATGTGGTTTACTGTGGAAATCTAATGGCCACGGGAGCAACGATATGGTTAAACAAAGTGGCGCTAACATGAACGTTAGCATTAAAGTTAGCCACATAGACCAAACAACTTCTTATATCGGTATCTTCCCCCTCCAACGAGAAACAGTTTCACACATGCCGGTAAATTAGACTCTACTGTATTTTTTCCTTCATAAATGTCTGAACTTTTAGTGCTGTAACACAGAGAGAATCTAGTAGTAATAAGTAGTAGCTGTTTCTGCGTCTCATCGACCTCTTAGCTACTCAAAAAATGTGGCTGCTCAAAGTGCTGCTCATCAAAGTCTGTAGTTAGTTGCATCGAGTCTTTAGCAGAAATCAAAGTGGAGCCAAGCATTTTACAGAACAGGTAACATTAAATGTCATCTACAGTTCATATACAGCAGTGTGCAAAAGTTTTAGGCAATACAAGCAAAATGATGATGCTTTCAAATAAGATGCCGTCGTAGTTTTTATTTTTTCACTTAATTTTGCACAAAGTGCAGAAAATAGAAACAGATCAATATTTGGTGTGACCACCCCCAGGCTCTGAAATGGCACCAATTCTCCTAAATACAGTTTTTCATGGTACTTGGCAGATAGGTTGTTGGAGAAGTTTTTCAGGTCTTCTGTGGATTCAGACTGTCTCATTGTCTCCTGTCTCTTCATATAATCCCAGACTAACTTCATGATGTTGAGATCAAGGCTCTGTGGCAACAATGCCATCTGTTGCAGACTCCTTGTCCTTGTCCCTGAAGATGGTTCTTCAGGGACAAGTTAGTTCTATATCTATAGTTCTATATATGATTGATATAAATAACTAAAGGGCCAATAACTTAACTATGTGACTAGTACTTAACCTAATAGTATTGTTATTGGAGATCCATGTGTCTATGTATACAAACAATTACTTTACACAATAAAAAAAACTCTTATCTTTCAGGGCCTAACAAGGACAACATCAGAGCTGGGTGCAAGAAATGTGGATATCGTAAGTAAAGCTTTAACTCTCATGTTTCATTGCAAATTAAAGGAGGAGATTTTGTGTGTGGGTGTGCGCATGCATGCGCGATCATGTTGCTATGACTCCCTTTATTAAGATGGGTAAATGTAGGTTTGTTGGAGTCATGATGGAATCTTTTTTTAAAGCTCTACTGCCAAGTTTATGCAGCTCTTACAAGCAGATTTAATTCAGACATATAAATGGTAATTATAAGTAGTAAAATAATGTTGAACAATATCTGCCAGCCACTGATTCATATTTCCTTATAGTGGTTGCAAGGATTAGACTTATATACCCAAATCATAAGCAATGAAACGTTCCTGCTTTGCTATTGTTGTTCATCCATTGATCTTTTTTTTCTTCCAGCGGGCCACTTAACGTTTGAGTGCCGAAACTTTGTCAGAGTTGACCCTCAGAAAGACATTGTTCTGGATGTAAGCAGCACCAGCAGTGAGGAGAGTGAAGACGACATGCCTGCAGCTCAGCGCAATGAGAAGCTGGGGCGAAGTGGCCAGCATCGTAGAGGTATGAAATAGGATCTGCTAAAGCTTTTTTATTTTGATTGCATATAGATGAGCAACAGCAGTAGCCCCAGCAGTGCAAATGGGTGAAGCCTCAATGCTACTGTTAGATATATTTTTCCAGATGTTGAGTTACTTGCCTTTTTACTTTATGAGCAGCTACTGTTACAGTAAAAAATATCTTGACTGTTCTGTCTACAAATTTTGTGTGTAAGGTTCCCATGATGATGACAATGATGGCAGAAAAGAGAGACATAAACAGAAGAAGAGCAGAGATAGAAAGTCAAGAAAGAGGTAACTTTTTTCCTACCTTGCAATTTTTTTTACGTCCACACTAAAAGTCAGCCTAAAAGTCACTTTTTTACACATGTATATAGTTCTTTGACAACAGAAACACGACCTTATGTAAATATATAAAATGTATATAACGATATGCCCTATATATATTGCATGAGCATATATACTATAAAACTGAAAAGCTATTACAGATTTAAAGCAGTAATTGTTTTACTGATAATACTTGACTCATAATGAATAAAGTAATATAAATATGTATAAATACATACATTTCTCTCCAAGTCTCCACATGTAAAGTCTTTTTAGTCATTCTACAGGGTTATGACCTTTCAGTCATTTGCTTATTGTTTTTTACTCCCTAGATCTGTTTCATCATCAAGTGATGAGGAGACCACAAAGAAGAAAAAGAAACGCAGCAGGTCCTACTCCTCATCTGATAAAGAGGAGAAGAAGAAAAAGAAACTGAGAAGCCACAAGAAGAAAAGCAAGAAGAACAAAAAGGAGCACGGGAAGCATCACAAGAAGAGACCTAAGAACAGAAAACACCAATCATCCTCTTCTTCTTCTTCCAGCTCAAGTGAATCATCAGATAGTGACTGAGACAACTTGGCTGTGCAGTGTCTGGAGGTCCAACATATTTATTCTTTGGTGTTTTGCAGACATTGTGCAAATAGGGCACTCAAGCTGTAAAAAAGAGTCCAACGCAGAAAGAGGGACTTGAATACACACACTGAGTACACTGTAACCTGCAGATAATAGTTTTTCACTGGCACAAGTAGCAACATCATGCAAATGAAAAAAAAAATCTGTTTGTGGCTCTCTGAAGCATTTTGGAAATATGTACAAAGCCAGGGAACATGGTCTTATATATTTTTTTTGTCTTGGTCACACTCCAGGGTTAATTTCAGTACAGACCTGCTGTCATTTCATATTTGACAGTGTTTGTGCAGAGGAATCTTCAGTGACATGGTGCAGTGTCATACATATTACTAAATATCAGTGTAAGGTTTCTCAAATCCAATCAAGACATTTAAGGAAAATGACCACATATTGTCAGTGTAATAGATTCCTGTAATAAGTCAAGCTGACTTTGCTAGTGTCTTGGCTAACATAATGGCAACTATTAACAACAATTGGACCATTTCTTTGTGATTACTACTAGTTGGCAGCAGTTAAACCACTGACTTACATCAGTTGACAATAATAGAGCCTTTGTCGTCTTTATGCATAGAGTTGTTTAAATGTTTAGAGTGTACTTTTGCTCAGATGGCTTTATAGTACAATGAAACTCCTGGAGCTTCCTGCTAAGACAATGTGGCTGCTCGTAACGTGAATTAATTTTCTCATTTAACCAACCATATCTTGTTGGGACATTTTCATTCCAAAGCATTTATGTGTGGACATTTTGGGAACTGTAATTAACTGAGCCTCTTTATACAGCTTGTTAATTTCCTATTTGCCATTTACTATAGCTTCAGTCTGCCTTTGTTTGGTCTTCGCCAGTCAATGTTCTATTATTACAATAAATATATATTTGTATCAAGTTGTTACTCTCTTTAGTTTTTAAATAATTCATAATTGTGTCATTACAATAAATGACAAGGCAGAAAATCATCATGGTAATTATAGTGCAAGAAAAGTCTAGTGACATCTTATTGTACATGGTAACGGAGCAGATAGTCATATTTCCTGTAGAGGGCAGCAAAACCTAAAATGTGTTAAAGCATGACTGAAATTTCATAAAGGATGATGACTCTTAGCATCTAAAATGGTATACATTATACATAATCTTTAATATCATTCATTTAGTACATGTAGTTGTATTAGAATGTAGCAAAAATCAAAGTATGCTTTCAGCACTATCTTGATTGTCCTTTCTAATCTTCTGAACATAAAAAAAAACAAAGTTAATAATTATTCACATCTCTTCACACAAAAATTAGAAAGGAGATTAAAAAAAAGATCTTATAAAACAATGTCTCTATGTTTGATTTTAGGTCATTTAAAATATTAAAGACAAGTTACCAAAAACTACCTTGAAATGAAATACACCCCTCTGTCTTTACTCACTTTAAATATCTTTACTCCACCTAGTGGTCATGATGTGAACACTCAGAGGCTGAGCTGAATCCCCCTCATGTTACTGCCATCATCTTTAATGATAATGTGCAATGGAGAAAAAGAAACATCCTGACACTTGTTTGATTTGCCAGATAATCATGAATAGACAGAAGTTGCTGAGTAACAAGACGTTTTGGCTGGACTCCCTAATGGCAGAGGCACCCGAGTCAAACATCAATCTCACTTAATACTTTAAATGTTCTGAGGCAATTTAATGAACAGCCATAGTCTTCCATGTCACGTCCGCACATGAAGATCCAATTCATGTACACACACTACTGCATAAATGTACTAGACACATGCATAAACATGTCATAAGACACACTCACACATAAAGTAGTGTCCACACATTTCATAAATATCTTTTAAATTAATTCAGAATGATTGAATCCACCTACACAAGCAAACCTTCCTGTCAAAACCTGCATGAGAGAAATGCCACAAAGCTCTGCTCAGTTTTCAGAGAGTTTCCGAGGCAGTGAAGCTCCTGGTGAATTGGGGGGGACAAACTGTCAGGAAGCTAAGGCTGAAACCCCCCCTGCCGGGACCTAGACAGGCCGTTGTGGACCAAGGCATCATGGTGGCCCCACAGGCAGGTGCAACAAACCATGTGAGGCATCAATTTAATTTTTGCTCTTATCCTTCTACCTCCATGCCATCAGCATCAGTCTCCGCCAAGACATGAAACAGCAAAAAGACCCACAGAGCCTTACAAACCAAGGATTTTTGGAAGCCCTTATGCTTTGTTAGATCTGGGCTGTGTGACAGGTGTTTACAATAGCACCATTAATTTCACTTTGCCTTCGGGAAGGGGATATCTTTTTAAACATCTGCAACATCCTGACAGCTACATGCATGGCTGCTGATCAGAGCCTGGCACTATGACAAGAACACATCCTACTCCTTTATCTTTTCAAGGTCCAGAGGGGAAATAAATTTAAGTTTTGGAAAAAAACAAAAAAAAAAAAAAACAATCAGGCGCCGCTGACAACTGGGTGAAGACAGTAACGCTGTCAATTAAGTTTCTGGGAATGTCTGATTCCTGTGGGAGCAGCTGAGGTGATGATTTTGCAATTTGAGACCATGTTCACAAAAATATTGACAGAGCGATCTCATTAGTTAGCAGCTTACCACCACCGTGGCTGACGAAAGCCCTTATTAACCCTCTATCTTGAGTTAGTTCATACATTAAATTTTCAACTCCTGCCGGCAGTTAGCATAGCTTAGCATAAAGACTGGAAACAAGGGGAAACTGCTAGCTTGGTTCTGTCCAATGGTAAAAAACATCTGCCTGCCAGCACCTCTAAAGCTATTCTGTACAAAAACCAAAGTGTAAAAACAGCCTGTTGTGGCTTTACAGCTGTGTGCCAGGCTATTTTTTGTCCAGGAGCAGTGACTCCAGAAAGTCGCTGCACTAAAAAGTCCAATAGCTTAATATTTAACAGACAAAATGAAAGTTCTTTCAGCCTCTTCTAACTTCTAACTATGATGAAATGTAGAAACACCACAGCAATGAGTACTGAGCACAAAACATATTTCCAAATGAAATGTAAAAATTATTCTTGAATAATATTGCTTCATCATTAAAATGTCCAGTTCATTATTTTCACTGTGAAATAACAGAACCATTATATGCACAACATACGCTGCACAACATATTAATGCTGTGCATATGCTTAATGCACTTGAATCAGGCTCTTGTAAAGTGTTGACAAAAGAAACTTGGAGAGTGTGAAACTTCATAATTGCCCAGATGGTAAGAGGACAACTTGATACAGAGGAGCAAATGAAGTCGAAGGATTGCTGCCATGTGCAGCCACACTGAGCAAACCATATGCTGTTTGTATAAGACAACAACAAGGTTTTCCTCTTTTCAACAGCTCATTGGCTTTTATTGAGCCTGTTCGGCTGTAGGGAAGAGGAGAGCAAATGGTTCTCCACTGAGCCATTTAAATGAAAATGAGATGGTCAAAGTCATCTTTTAGAGAGTTTAGCGGCAGAAGAACGGTGATTGAGTCTCCTTGTAAGCATCTTTGAGGCACTGATCTCAAACTTAGTGCAAATCCTTTTTGCAAAATGGCTGACCAGAATGACTATACCATAGGGGTAAATGATCTGTCATTAACACAAGGTGTGTTTTTCAATTTGTTTGTATGACTTCAGTGGCTCAGTTTCAGGCTTGTGTGGGCGGCCTGGTAGCCTCTGCACTGATGTCTGTTTTTAACCTTTCTTGGGGATTTGAGCACACATGCTCTTTTTTTCCAGCAACGCCCTGCTACACATTCACACAGTTACATTCATCCAACCTGGGAGCGGCCCAGTACAACCACAGTCTCGTACTGAAACCAGTGCACTGCTCCAATGGAGATGTAGTTAAATGCTTGGCTCAAAGGCACCTCAGTGGATACAGTATCACCTTCTGTTATAGCACTTGCCCTGAGAATTCAAACCTGCAACCTTTTGGTCACGAGCCTGCCTCTTTTAACCTTAAGGCCACCGGCACTACACAGCAAAGCATAATATCTTCCCAGAAATAAAATGAAAATCCCTTATGCTGCACTTTGGTGGGAACAACCCAAGCTGAGAGATGGCGCCGGTTTTGCGTCTGTAACCACTGTTGAAATATTATTTCAGAGGCAAGCCGTCCCCGCATCTTGGAGCACGGTGAGCAGAGCGCTTGAAAAACGCGTTAGGGCCAAGGGGCAAGTTGGAGGCTATACATTTGCTACCAATTTAGTTCCTGCATCTTAGATTTCTCTCCTTTCTTCCTCTCCTGGCCCTGAAACCAGGCCTAATGTAGTAAATAACCTCTAGGATAAATAGACAGCAGGCTACATGACCCCAGCCATCAAAAACGGAGGATGTAATAAATACTACATAGTTTTACAGGAAGCGTGTTCGACATTCTCCCAAAACCTGCAGGGAAAGAAAACGAGGGGGCGAACGGGGTGAGTCTCTGTTCACCGCTCTCTCTTTGGTCAAAAGCTTTTTTCCTGAGGTCTGTTATTACCGGCCTAGTTCCTGGGTTCCCATTCAGAGTGGAGCTTGTTCATATAAACCTTGAGGTTTTGAGGCATCGCTGGACTGACTGGGTGGCTTTCACCAGGGAATTAGCGCAGGGTCGCATTGGATCACGATCAGTAGGCCCTCTACTGCTAACCTGTATTGGACCGGGCTGCTTGTGGAGGTGGTGGTGGTGAGGACAAGTTTCCTGGCTCTGGAATATGGGTCAGTCAGAACCCAGGATGTGTAGGCCCTGATCCTGTAAATCATGGATCCTTCTGATGCCTTTCTACTTACTGTATAACTTCTAAATCATTTGATTTAACCACCATTTTCCAGATTAGTCTTGATGAGATTGGGAGTCTGTTCTACTTTAATACCTATTTTTTTTTATAGCTGGAGGAAGTACAGTGTATAAAGTAGTTTCAGCCAGATGCTGTACAGTATGAAGACAGTTGTGAAGCTATAACAGTCTGTTCTAGCTAAAACTAAAACTGTAAAAACTGTATTTATGGTGAGAGTTGTGGATGTAATATGTTTTCTAGATCTTAATCTTTGGCAAGAAAGAGGGTGATGTAAATGATTTTCATCTAGTAGATTTGTTTGCATATTCATGTTTCAAAAATCCATTTAGATGGATAAACATGGAGATGGTCTTTAGCCTTTACATCGAACATTGCTTATCAAATAACTTTTTCATGGTTTTGTGTTGCTTTTTCAGCGCCATGCAACCATGCATGGCAAATAAATAAATAAACACAATTCGGTTTTCAAACAATCCAAAACAAGACACATCCTGCTCCATCAGAGAAAAATCAGCTGTTCCTTGCTGTGTGCCAGGAGCCAGGATTAAGGATATTTTAGAAAGGCTACCACAATTCCTTGCTAAATGTTCACATGTTCATAATATCATTATTGGCACCAATACTTTGTCACCCAACAGTCTGAAGTTGTCCAAATAACCTTTTCTGCATTTTTATGTTGCTTTAATTGAGTGATTCAGCAGACTGCACAGTTGCAACACTTGGTTGCAATCTTCATTTTTAATTGGTAGATTATTAATTTGTCTACGCTCATGGTACAGATGATATTCATTACAGCACCCCATGAGACTTTACAAGTATTTTTTTACTCGCTCCATGTCATTTCTACGTACAGAACTTGCAGAACCCATGTCAGTGGTTGTTTCCTTCCTCCACATTCTCCTTTAAACCTTATCGCCTTTAATTGTCTTTTTCCTTCTTTCCCTTCATGGTAGCTTTCAGAAAAGAATTGTGAAAAAAATTTAGCACACCCCACTCATCTTGTAGTTGAAACACATGCTAATAGTAATTGACTTTTGAGTGAGGGCTATTATACACACACAAGAAGCTCTTGACTTCTGCTGTTTCCACCTCCTTTCCTGACCCAATCCATCCGTGCCACAGAGATCCAGAAGGTGGCAGGAGTGACACTGCTGACAACTCACAGAACTCAAAGAAAAAAGAAAAAAAAAAAAAAAAAAAAAAAAAAAAAAAAAAAGCAACCGACCCAGCAGCTTCAGCACCACAGTCTTTCCTCTGTGCTCATTGAATGACGATAGACGTTTTACATGTCCCCAACATCAGACACATGTGGCTTTTTCAAAGACGAACTGCATGGTGTCATCTCTGCGCCGGGCACATCTGCTCACTCTTACTCTGGTTTTAGTGTTCTTTCCACTCCACATTTATATGGAAAGTGTTTTGTGTCTTTGTTCTGTTCTGTGGGGGGTTTCTGTCCCTTTGTTTGAAAGAGACATCAAACAGGGCCAGAGGGGCACATGATGCCTGGAACATGATCGAGATGGTTATTTTTTATTCTCTTACATTTGTCACTACCCTTGCCTCTCATTTCTTTTCTTCTTTTGATGGAAAATTTCATCATAAGAGGGGAAAAAAACTAAACTGGCAAGGATGTCATCGCTTTTTTTTTATTTCAGATGTTAACACGTGTGTTCATAGTCGGTTGGTTGATTACTTCAAGTGATGTTGAGGCTGTTAAGTCTTGGTTTAATATTAACTGATGGACATAAAGTTTGTCAAAAGCTTTTACAAAGTATATATCTTTTTTTTTTTTTTTTTTTTTAGCACATCCCACATTATCTCAGCACATCACGATCTATTTTTTACTTATTTGGGAAAAATGAACTGAGCTTGCTTTTTATAAAGAAAATTCCAGCTTTATGTTCTGGCCTGGGAGCTCCACTGCTCACTGACCCCAGCTGAAGCAGCTGCAGGGTTCAGTGCCTTGCTTAGTGGCACCTTAACTGTGGTTTTTAAGTGAGCAGAGCATGTTACTCATTTTCCCCAGACAGTTTCCCAGCTGGTATAGGGATACAAACCAGAAACCCTCTTGTCACAATGTTTCTTCTTTGTAGCAGCTCTCAAGAGCAGTTACAGTTTAGCAAGGCCATCTCAACAGTGGACATTTTACAGATCTGAAACCAGCAGCTCCCCCACTTGTACTGGTACATTGTTGAGGCTCCCACTGTACCTACTGATACTATGATGAGTTATTCCTGTTACACAGTTACACTTTTTTGGAATGGCAGTTGACCTCATTCTTGGGTTCACAGAGTGTAAACATATGAAGTTTTTTTGTTATATTAAGTGAGAGACACTACATATAACACATTTTAGATGGGTTTTTTTTTTTCAGATTTTCTGCAGTGAGGAAACAAGGGGTGCACTGATGAAGGTGAACATCTAAGCCCCTGGGAAAAATAAATATAAACATACAGATATTAGGTTCTGCCATGATCTAGCTGGCACACCATACAAACTCTCAATGATACAAAATCATCATATTACTGTTACTCAGGGGCTATATTCATAAATGGAAAAAGATATGAGACCAACCATTTACCTGAAGGGAGAAGACCTTGTGAGCAGCGTTTTATGGTGAGCTTTTTCTGCTCTTTCATGACTGTACCAAATTGTTTCTTCTAAAGTGCGGTATCTGGCCCATAAACTGCCAAAGGTTCCCAAGGCAAAATGAGCAGACGTCTGTAATTGTCTAGGTGGTCGGGTGTGTGTATGTGTTTGTAAGACTGGAAAAGAGAAAAAAGAGGAGATTGCAAAGAAAGGAGGAGGAGGGAAACCTATTAGACAGCGGGAGAAATTTAAGTCCTGTGTGGTCAGTGTGGATGTGTTTTAGCGTGGGGTTGCTTGCTAGCGTTTTATTCAAAGGATCAATTATTCATTCAGGCCTGTGACAAGCTTAGCTTTCAATTCTGAACATCAATGCAGCTTAAAATTATGGCAATTAATAGACGAATTCTGGGCTAATCACTTTTTTTCTTTGCTGCATCACAGAGAGCAGCTCTGTTGGAATATCCTCAGAGTTCACACAGAGAGCTGGTTTTATCTTCAATTCCATGGGGCTTTGTCTATCTACAGTGAAAAAAGACTTTTATAGAGGAGCATGAACCCATTATTACCTGAACCCACAACCTACTGTATGTCACTGTCTTTATACGTGTATCAGCGAAAACAAGGAGCACAACATTATTAATAAAAAACACCCAGAACCAGGTCATCCTGTGCCATGTACAGGCAAAGCGATAGCTGTTGACAAAATTATCTCACTGCAAGTTTTTGATTGTATCACATGATCATCCTCAGCAGATGGAGTTCGCCCAGTTGTCATGGAATTGTATATGTTCACATTCCCATTCCTGCAGTAAACATTGCTTTTGTTTGTTTTAGGCAAACTCCATCTGTTGTGGAACATTGCGTGATATACAGTAAATCTCTAAAACAGCTACTGAATGGACTTGCTGTTCTACTGTTTTCAAGGTCAAGAATGAATTTTTAATTTCCAAAATAATAGCTACCTCAGTTATGACATTTGAACCACATAGAGGCAATGAGTTTATATATATATATATAGTATATTTTTCAGAAGGTGCTGTTTTTTAAAAAAGCATTTAAGTATTTAAGATATACTAGAAGTTGATGTGACACAATGATATTTCAAGAAAAGGAGTAATCTTTAAGGTTAAGAGTTTGGATAAATACAGTATTTTCCAAAAAGTCCTCCAACATGCATTGTTAGTAACTGCCCTTCATAACAACATATGGAAGGTTTCTGATCTGATGTCTGCATCAGTAGGACACCATAACAGATCACAGCTTATGTGATACACAGCTATGGTAAAAGTGAAGGGTTGGTTAGGTTTAGGCACAGAAACAACTCTGCAAGGTTTAGGAAAGTAAAATAACTACTTGGCAAAGGGTAGGGAAACATTATTTGGGTTAAATGACAACTTTACAACCTTACTAAGGTTAAGGGACCACCGTCATCATGGCTGTAATAATAACCACAGGGTTAAGGTCAGGGAACAATCGTGGTTATGGTCAAAACGAAAAGGAAGTGAACAACAGACTACCACGTCAAAGTCAAACATTTTGTTGTCCCATCCAACCATCCCAGCATCGTCCCTCTGTGGACTTCGTGGCTCAATAAAATCACACTACTTGCTCCTTTCTTCCACATGGACAAGAGTCATAATTCTTATACAGCTATTTAAGGGCTTTGTCACATGAATGTCAACATATGTTACTTTTGGGCGTTTGCTAAAACGACTAATTCTGTCAGTCTCATATTTTCATTGAGGAAAATGAGTTGGACTTGGATTCAGTCATTAACTTTGTCAGTAAAAATGTAGGCTAACATTATCTAAACATAACATCTCATCATCATATTTAAGGATTACTATACTAAATTACTATTGTACTAAATTGCTGCCTGCTTTTAGGAATTACATTTTTATTTTAGACCTGGTTATCTGCTCGAACACGACGCATTTAATTACACAATATCTTCTATTACAAAACCATTTAACCTTGAATAAATACTAACAATGATTATTATTTTGTTAAAAAATAGCAAATTTGCCATTTTGTGCCAGCATAGCTTTTTGGGAGGCCTTTGCCCACTCTTACTTGAGGCTTTTGATCAGAGAAATAAGAAGCAGGATGGTTGAATACAGCCAAGCACTTGCATTCAATACTTGTATGAGGTTTGTAATTGCCAGTGAACAGCTCTCACCAACCTGTTTTTTAGGTTGGAGCGAAAGTATTGTCATTTTTCATTCATGACTTCAAACGAACCACTTGTAAAAATTGGTGAAGAGCATAGCCACAGAGACGGTGGTAACCAGAGATGTTTTCTCAGTAATTCCTTCTTGGATTTGGATATAACCACGCCTGCAGTGTATGGGAAAAGCAGTTCACTGCAACAGTGAGAAAGGAAGAAGGAGAGTGAAAGAGACAGAGATAATAAAGAGAGCTGAAAGAAAAAACATTAAAGACTAGAACTAATGAGAGCGAGAAAGCAGATGATAAAGAAAGAGATAATGCATTAAATAAGAGACATGGAGTGATTAGGATGAAAGTGATGGAGAGGTGGTTTAACTTGATGAAATCCTCCTTCCAGGAACATGTGGACAATGAAGATTCACATTTGACCCACTGCAAAACAACAAACTTGATACCTGAATACAGAATTTATTAATTATGTGGATGTACAATATGTGCAGTTGCAATATTTAATCCTTTGAAACAATAACCACTTTTGGTGTTTTTATATATTTCATATTACAATACTTTGCATTACGGAATTACACTATACAACATACATGTGAGGACATGGTTCCTCCTGACGGAGAAGTGTCTGGTATTAGTAAATGAATAAAATATAACATATGTCAGTGTCAGTCATTTCCACTGAGTGTTTATATAAGTATACTTACACTATAAGAATGATGCAATTCAGGCGAAAAAAAACAAAAAAACAACACAAGTTGTTATATGTTTCTACCTGATGTCATCAAAAATAATCGATATACTTGCATTGAACTTGGAGGTATTTAAACACGTGTGAACCAATAATGCATGAAAGTTGAAGAAGCACCACAATGTAAGTTCATAAATATATTCATGAAAAAAATAACATTTGTTGTAGTAGACCTTCAGTAGGATGGCCAACTTATTTCCTAGGTGTTTCTAAGTTTAGTAAACATACATTGGAAATAAATAAATGCTTAAGTGAATCTTCTTGACTTCCAAAACTAAGATAAAACAAACAACATTTCTGAAATTATTTTAGATTTTCGAATTTTAGGTGAGAAATGTTTGTATTGAATTGAACAATATGTTTCATACATACCACAGTACCTAATAAATGACTGATACAGTACATGATACGCAAAATATCTTTTCGGAACTTTTTCTATATCATCATATACTTTCACCCCTACTAAAAATGACCTGAGACTTAATAATAATCAGCCTCCCTGTCGCCAAATGGGATTGATCCAGTTAAAGTCAAGCTTCAGCTTGAACAGTATTTCTTCTAGGTGTAATTAGAGGCTTACTGGTAATACTTAATGACTATCATGAAGACATGAAACGTGTGCCTTATTTATCTTACGCTTTTACCGATTAAAAATATCCACTTCCACCTGCCAAGTGTCATGTTTTTTCTTCCTCCTCTGTGGTGATTAAAGGGAAAACCACAGTGAAATGAACGTGAACCAAAAAACCTTCAAATGATTCAGCTCCTGCCTTTTCCACTTCATGTGTCACTTGTCAGGAAAATTGAGAGAAAAGAATAACACGTATATCAGATTACCAGAAGCACTGTGCAAAAGGGGAAAAATATATATACAAACACCTTCATACCTGACATTAATCTTTCCTCTTTTTGCTAATACTTATCAAAGTATTGCTCTAACATGGAAGAGGGAAAGCTTAAATGTTTAGGTGCCAATTCAGTGCGGATGTGGAGAAAATGTGGGTGGATTGCTAACAAATGACTGCCTTGCATGTAAATGACCTACTTTGAGAAATATAGTGTAGTTTACCATTGATTAAATGGTAACAATGGAAGGACACTGAGAACAAAAGGTCAGTGAAAAAGAGGCATGTGTAAAAACCTGAACCTCACCTACCAACTCTGTGAGATGATTCCATTTGTCTTGTCATGTGCAGTTTCACATTATTCAGTAATTACTGCTCTGAAAACCAATTTCCTGATCAGTGTAGATTAAAGCGGATAAGTACATAATAACACTTGATGTAACAGACTTGATTATTCACTGCATCAATTTATGTCCCCCTGGTGGCAGTTTTTCCAGTTTTTAAGACAGAAAAACAGATTTGTCCCGACCAAATAGCTATCACATACGTGAGTGGGGCCATAGCAGTCCTACAAGTCCTGCAATGTGAACGACCGTATATGTAATTTGTCCCTACCCTCTGACACAAACCAGCCTCTCCTGAAATAGCGCCCCTATGGCAGGAGGCGTATCTGACTTATTTTGTCATGGTTACAATAATAAACATTCAGAACGGCTATGCTTATGGAACGGTTATGGTTTGGTTATGTTTAGGGACAAAAACTTTTTCTGATCACAGTTTGGGTAACAAGACGTACAACTTCGTAGTTATGGTTACAATAATAAACTAGCAGTTAAGGTTGTGAAATGGTCATGGTTAAAAGAAACGATCACTAACGGTTTCAAACGGGAAACAAAAAGTGTGTCTCTTGTGTCGAAGTCCTGTGTTTTGCTGATCCACCTCAATCTTCCTCCACACTGTGAGGACCTTGTTGCTCTAACTTCCTATTTTGCTCCTGTCATATTTACTACAGGTGCAAGAGGTTGCCTAACAATAAGCTATGGGTTGTAATAGGCTGAAGAAACAGATGACAGTCACATGCAGTGGGCATTTTATAAGCTGATTCCAGACTTTTTTGACAACATATATTGGACATTTATAACATTTATATTTGACTACTTTTGAACATACGAATTAATAAATAAATAAACTTTAGCATTTCTCCCCTTGAAGTCTATTCAGACCTTCAGACCCTCCTCCCTGTGGGAAAATAAAATGTACACAAAATATAACTGAACTGCATTAATGAAACAATCCAAGTAGTTTAAAAAACAGAGACCCTGTTTGATGACGTCAATACTGTATTTCTAAAATCCTGGCTATGGCCAGAACAATTTGATAAGTAAAGGAGGAAATATGAGTCACTTATGTAATTCAGATAGATGTTGAGTGATGCTGCTGTACTGACTGTTCTGAGCTGCAGGGGTTGTTTCAATTTTGTTTGTATGCTGCCAGTGTAAAGACTTTCAGTATCTTCAGCTGTCAGGGGTAACGGGTTCAAATCAGGATTTCTCCGCTCTAAGTGTATGTACTGTTTGGATAAATACATCCACCAAATGGACTTATTACATTTACCATCAGCACCTGATGAGATATATCTCCACTGGACTTATTTAACTGCTGTCAATTTGGAAGGTGGGTGGGCAACTACAGGTATTTGTCAGCCTGGCCTGACAGTACTAAGGGAGCCACATGTTTACGTCAGGTTTGTGTGTGTAGGGGGGTGTACTGTAGCCAAGGTCGTTCATCAGTCCAGGGTGGGCTTAGTACTGAAAGAGCTAGTGTTGAACTGCTTTGATTGATCAGTGCAGGAGATTGGTCATGGCCTGGAGAGGGGCATGTCGTTCTCTGCTCTGGCTATGGCCAATTATATCAGTGGGGGTTTTGAGTTATGCAGTAGTTCAAAATACAGCCTGATTTTCTCTCCCTGGGAAAAAGCGAGGCCTGGATATCTAGCTTAATTTTTAGGCAACGTCCGCTCATTTTTCATTTAATTCTTGTTGACTGTTACATAAGTAGCCTACTGCTATTGGCTGTGTGTACTACTGATGGCTTGGGGAAAAAAAATCTGCAAAAGAATTTTCTTTTATGTCCTTGCTCTTCTGCATTTCAGTATTTTATGCAGATTTGATTCAACAAAAGTTGATTTAATGTTGGTTTGACTCAATAAAAGAGATTCAGTGTTCTCCTAAAACAAAAATGGATTGCACTTTATTCTCAGATCCCTGTCTCACATTGTGCATGTTTATCATTGAATATTACTGTTACATCTTAAAATAAAATGGTTATTATGAGACAATTCTTTTACACGATAACACAATAACTCATCAAAATATATATAATGTAATGTAGTTATAGATAATGTAGTGTATGTAATGTGAGCAGGCAATGGTAAAAAAAATACCATTGCTGAAAACAAAACAACAAAACTGTGTACCTGTTTTCAAAATAAAATGGATGCTCAAATATTGTATGAATGTCAGTAGTTTTGCAAGCATGTAATAATAAAGCAAAGTACTGGACAATCTCACAATTTGAACTGATGATGGCACTAAAGGAAAATGAAGGGTTCATCCTGAGGGGGAAATGAATGACTGTATCAAATTCCATTGCAATTTGATATATTTTAGTCAATACCACAAATGTTCCCCTTTTGTTGACTAGATAAGTTAACAATTGTTAATTAAAATCAATCAATTGATTAAAACCAGCAGATTTGATTAACAAAGTTAATTTCAATTAACTCATTAAAATCAATAAGTTAATTCTAATTAACTTGTAGATTGTCCAAATTTCATGGCAATTCATGGTTGAGATATATCAGTCTGAACCAAAGTTGGGGAGCGGCTGACCAACAGGCCAACATTGCCATCCCGAGAGCTACACCGCTAGTGTGGCTGCATGCAAAGTAATCCCTACAATAATACCATCTGCCCTGTGTTTGTACTGTACCGTGTTTATAGTCTGTACAGTCTTCATTCAGTGGTTAAATGGGAGGTCAGTGGGGAAATTGGACAGTGCGACTCTGGAGTGACAGTTGAAATTCTTGCCTCAACAAGCTTCCTCAATATGCTTACATTTTATGTGTGGCAAGTGTTGTTTATGTAATGTCTGATTAACAATATGAACTGACATAATTCTACTTCTCCATCCTAGTTCTATCAAAATAGAATCAGGAACTGCACCACAGTACAAGAAAGCAGGAAAAATGGGAGAAAAGGGGGAGGCAAGGTTGAATAATAGGACTAGGGAAATGGATGGGTGCTGTGTGTGGGTGTGTGTGTGTGTGTGTGTGTGTGTCAGTCAGACTGAATGTGTGACTCTCTGTAGCAACAGGTTGGCTGTCACCCTGCTGTCTTGACATTGTGCTGCATGTCTGAGCTCTGAGGGTCACTGTCAGAATAGACACTCCTATACACTCCATTGATCCTCATCTTGACGTTTACCCTTTCGACCATACTGGACGACAACAAAAGTAACAAAGGAACAGCACAGTAAGTGAATTATATTTTGGGTGGAGGTTGTTCCAAAAGCAGAATATATTGTTGATTCATCTTCTGAGACGTCAGTGTTTGGAAAAGGTCACGGTAATTAGAAACCAAAGCAGTCAACCTTGAGTTTTTTTTCCATATTCCTGTCTTCCCAAAATCAATTTAAACAATTTTAAATTGATGATGTCATTATTTTGACCACAGCAACAGTTTGATCTTCAGGAGTCAGGCTGCCAACTCATACTTTGAAGAGAATTTTGTACTCAGTGAGGGGCACTTGAATCAAAAGATTAAACCTGTTTCCTTTGAACTTCCAGTTTGATATATTGGAATAGATTTCAAAGAGGTCGGGTGAGGGAATCATTTCCTTTTGGCGAGACTGAGCAAACTGAAAACCCGTATTATTTGGTTACCCTTTGACAGAATCTCTGATCTCAGTTCAGGTGGTGGGTACTGTTGTGACCTCTATGCCAGTCAGCTCCAAACAGAAGTTCAAACAGAGTACACGAAGAACCAAGCTTTAGTCACAAAGCGTTGCTGAAACGTCAGCCAACTTCTGAAATTATAATTGGTTATACTCGGGACTGACTAGCTTTGCAACAGCTAAACTTGGGCTTGACAAACATATTGTCAAACTTTTTAATCAACTGATTCAAGAATACATGTGAATATACTGAAAGTTTCAAAGTTTACTTTCTTTTTGGTACAAAAAATGAATAATTATAACATTAATAAAATAGTGGAAAGATGTGTCACTACTTAAGGGAACTCAGAGGAGAAGTAAGTGGATGCTTAGGTACAATTTTTTGTTTAAATGGGTTACTAACCCTAACCCTAGAACCTGTTTTTTTCATTTGATGGACTAAATGCAATGAAATCCTGTGTAGGTAAATGTTCACAATAAAATAGACAATGCTCTGATTAGTGTGTTTTAATGAAATTTTGAGTCATCCATCAATTCTCCTGAATACACCTATGTGAACTGGCTGTTTTCAATTTAAATAGACTTTGGACTCCTGAAATATTTGAAGCCAGTGTCCTTTGTGCTGTCTTCCCACTAAATCCGTGCAATGAGCTGGAAATTCACAATGGCTCTCAAAACTACTTTGATCTTTTCAAAACGAAGGCCGATGAGAATATTTGAGAAAGTTTTGGCTGTAGGAAACTGGGACACATTAAAGTCAAACACTGACTTAAACCCCAAACAATGACTTCATCAAAAGGAGGAATGGACTCCTGCTCTGTGAAATTACATCAATGTCCAAGGGTCTGATTCAATTTGAATGTTTTTTTATTTACATTTATCATTACAAATAAGCATAAGTTGATAAGAGCAAGTCAAACTCAGTTACCTGAAAGCAACATAAGTGTTTTAGAGAAGAAATTGTAGTAGCGATTAATAAAGAGGGACATACAAAAGAGTTAGGTATGAAGAGTTATGGATATCAGGGATATCACATGGAGGAAACTGTGCCAAGAGTTCCCCAATGGAGCACTGTTGGGACGATCTAATTACCACAAAATAATCAGCTATGAACTTTGTTTATAGTCCATGTATAGCCACACAAAATTGACTGTCCTTTCTCAAGATAACTTCAAAGCAACACAGAGGTTGAGGAAGGATTTTTTTGCATGGAGCACTGGTGCTGAAGAACAGCTCCACACTGTCCACTGGCCTCTAACACACTGGGCTGGTCAGATCTTTTGAGTACACTGACTTTTCAATACTGAATAGACATCATATATAAGTCTGGCATTAAATGCACAAATTCAAAAGTGTGCCACATAGTTATAGTAATTTATAGTCATAAATGATACATTCAATAGCCAGATATCAGGAAGAATAAGATTGAATATTTTTAAAGAATACTTACTCAACAGAAAATGCTCTTCACTGGACTAAACTTGTGATATGAAAACTGCAAATGGTCAAACATTATCAAACAAACATTTGGCCCAGAGATGCAAGATAAACCTACAATAACTGTTTTTAAGATGCAAGTATTTTGGGTTGTTTTTTCCCTTAAGTTTCTTACAAGTGAAACCCTACTCTGGCCCAGACTGGAGTTACTGTAGCTGGGTCAAAGTCTTTTCACAAGCATCTGGGCTGGAGTCCAAAGCTAAAACGCCCCTCCCCCTCCTTTGCAATTTTTATGTGCAGGAGCTTTTAAACAAAGCTCTTGGAATATGTTTTTTTTTTTATACAAGGTTATGCGCTTTAATTACCTTTCCTGGATGGTTGCTCCATGATTTTTGGTTTCCAAACAGTAACAGGCGTGTTAATTACTGTATTTGTATACTCAGGATGAGTTAATTGCATCAGTCTTTCTCCCACGCTCCCTAAAACCTTTTAAAGAAAGCTTTATGTTACATGAATCAAAGATGTTCACAAGAAAGGCTAAAGTTTGCCACAATTAAGCTACTGTACCAGCTATCAGTGTGATGGAAAATTGCTGCACATACTGCACTTCATTCCTCTCTTTCAGTAATGTTTTTTGCAGAACGATTGATGACATGCTAATACAGGTGTCAACCTCTTAAACTGTTACCTATTACAGAATACCTATGTTTATACAGACAGCAAGACCAACAGGCTTTATAATGATAAGACATTCAGAAATTCTGATAGCATCACAAATATAGACTTATTTGCCAGAATCTACTATTGCCTTGAACGATTCAGACACCTACATGGGTGCTGGATCAAGTGACCCCCCCACTGACGATACCAACTGCCAAATTCCAGACGCCATGCACAAATCCCCTCTTCTTATTAACCTGGGGCCTCTATTTTCATCATGAAGTCAACATCTGTCCAGCTTTCCACCTTCACTGCCAGAGAACAAAGCCTTTTCCATTACTTTCCTGGGAAAGTGAACAATTATTTGGGCATCAGCAGTTCACGTAGTTGTGTAACATAAGGCTTTGAAAACTTTTTCTATTCAATGCATATGTCTGTGTCTTTATACTTGTGGATAATGTAAATGTGAGATTCTACAATACTTTGTTTCAATCTTGGCAATTATTCATCAATTCAAAATGTGAGGCTTTTTGCCAAAAGCCGATATGACTGTCTTGACATGGGCAAAGGCATAAGTTATCACCGAGTTCACCATGATCATCATCCATCAGCACAACCCTAATCCTTACCTTCTATCCTTTATCCTCTTTCCTTATTGTACTACAGTAGGATAAGTAGCCACCAAACTAAAGATGACCAGGGATTTCCATCTTGGTGAGGAGATGATGCTGATGCCCTTGTGAAATCCCCTTGTGTGATAAGTAACGTTATTACTTATGATTATCATGACTGCTCAGTCTGATGGATGTAGTTATATAGCATTGCACTCATCAACGGTTCACTGTCTAATTATAGCGGTGTATTACCATGACTGTCATCTGGAAACGATGGGTGATTCCCAAATGCTGTCCAACCATTAGAAGCATCAAATTAGCCTGCTAGCTCTTAGCCAAACATAAATCCTCACGTGAGCAGTCCAAGTTGAGAATGAAAAGGCAAACCATTCTTCAGTATGTCTGTATATCACCCCAGTGTCCATGCCTGGAGATTTATTAAAGGCCCTTTTTGCTTTTCAACCTCTCCAGGACCCCTAGTAAAACGGCAGGCAAACGTTTGACTTACCAACTAATGATTCAACATGAAAAGAGACGGAGGAATTATGTCATTTGAAACTGGCTCAAAGTTGTTGACTGGGAGGCCTCAGTGGCCCATTAAAGCTTAAGAGAGCAAGAGAAATACAGCAGCCAAAAGACAAATGGGCAGGCCTGCAGTGCGTCAGCTTCTGTACTTCCTGAACGATGGGAAACCCCTTCACACAGGGAAATATCCTGAGGATTCCCTGGTAGCGTTTACCTGCCCGGCACTTTGCTGCTTCAGGGAGCTGATTTTATTGTGAGATCCCATGTTAAAACTACTACATTGGTTTCTATTTTGGGGGGGCCCATACTGGGTTGGGTATTGCAATATTGCAACCAAAATAACTCAATAAACTTTTAGTGGGAAAGTTTAATACCTATGCGGCTCTTGTGTGGTCTCCTTTTCATGATAAAGGCCCCATTTTCCACTCAAACTCTGGAAACTCAAGCTCTAACACAAGCCCTACAGTAACTTTAGAGGAGTTACATGGTCCTGCACTCAGGCCTGGGGCCAAGTTTCTGAAGGGAGCTTGCTACTGGACAATCCCTCTGCTGGTAGATGTTCTTAATATCCTGAGAAAGGGCCCTTCCCTCACTCTCAAGGCCTCAATATAATATTGTGGTATTAAAATTTAAGTTAGTAGTTAGTAATTTACATGAAATAGCTGAAGTTTCAATCTGTCTCATTTGCTCACATTTGCATCTGTTTTTACAGGCAAATTCACATAGAAAATCTTTATCAATACTATTTACAACTTTTTATTTCCGATTAAACTGCATCAGGATTTTATTGTGCACATAACTGAATTTATGACATGTAATTCACATGGCTTTGCAGAATTCCACCTTTGAGGCGCAGAGTGGTTTACCTGCTTGTTTTGCAAACGACAAGAAATCACCAATATACATCTTTGGGCATTATTGAGTAAAACAGACAAACTAAGGTGATACTGTTAAGTAAATAAGTGGTTTCAATATTCCACATCATACAACTGCCATTAAAACCCACCAGAGGAGAATGGTTCAATACACACTGTATTCTGTGGTATCTAATTTTGATTACAGATTCATTGATTTATAGAGTAAAGACACACAGATGCAGAGATAAGGCCTTGTAATACTGTTTACTTTGACGTATAAACATGATATCTGTCAGACATGTCTTTACCTGCTTAGTATAATAGGAGATTAGAGAGATAGGTTGGAAGAATGCAAATGAGGTCTCCTACCATCAGATAAACAGACCACTTATCATAAACCACATCTAGGTACCACCCACACTGAGGACAAACTTAGGCTTTGTATCATTTCTCTGACAGGTATAATTACATACAGTGCATTTATCCATCACAAAATAAATGGGAAATACATTATGTTGATTCCAACGTAACTGTTATTTTTTGTACATGAGGTGGGCAAGAAATTGCCATAGGAGAAATGTTAGAAATAACATTGATGGTAAGCTTATCTTTGTATGGTGGAAAAACTGCACTTAGAGATAATATAGATAATGTGAGATGGTTCATCTGTATAGCATATTGCAAACACAAGGGTGTTTTACATAAGATATGAAAAATTTTCGATTAAGAAAAAAAACACACAAACAGGGTACAAAGTACATCTGTCTAAGAGATGAACACACCACTGTAGCATCCCAGACAGAAAAAGTAGAAATGATGAAAGTAGAACTGAATTCCAAAGTGCAAAACTATAACTAGACAAACATCAGCAGGAAACAAATTTGTGTTCAGTTGCAGTGTGTGTGCTAAATAAAAGGTCCATACGGCAAAGAGAATTGAAATAAAACAACTGATTAATGAATTGTAATGACTTTTGATTATAGTTTGAAGCCTTCTATACAGAGTAGGAAAGAGACATGAAGAAAATAATAGAACGCCCCACAGGCAAAAGCTAGGGATGCCATGATCGCGTTTTCACAGCCGTTTCACGGCCGACATGTTTTGTTTTGGTGGGCTGTCGCACGCTGGCACATTGAACAAGGTGGGAGGCGGGACTACACACAGTGCTTCTCTCAGCCACAGACACCAGAGTATCAACCACGGATGATCAGTTTTTAGATGATCGGTAACTAGAAGCATTAATTCCGATCACTGATCATGTATTTTTAGGAATTATTTTTTGAAAATCAGCCGATAATGATTAGCGGCCAATCAATCAGAGCATCCCTAGCAAAAACTTGAAAGAACAGAGCGCAGTGTTGGTGGGCTGGAAAGACCCTGTGGGAATGGTCTGTAATGGAGAATCTTTGTTCCCTGACAGCTTCCAATGCATTCAAGACATCTGTGCCAACTTCATATCCAGATATGGATTTTTCACCAGAAAAATGGTGACTTCAGCCAGACACGTTGAGCCTGAGAGTGATTTACACATGCAGGGGTTGATCTATTGGCCTCATGGAAGAGCACCTACTGCCACAACTGAAGCAACAATAAGCAATCCAAAATACAGCAGAACTTGCTCCACACCTCTGTAATACAGCGCTGAAATTCATATAAGCGGTAGCAGCAAACTGATTAACCTGTCGGATATGTGTAACCTAATATTGGGATGATTTAAGCAGCAGTGTGAACACAGACTAATACCTGATGTATGGGAAAGCTCTATTATACTCCACTTTACCTTACCCCTGTGTGTCACATCTGTGCAGATGATAATAGGGCAGGAAACGAGTCCTTGTTAAAGTGTGCTGCACCCATAATGGGTTTCCTGTCTATAGCCTTGACGTGTCATTGTCCACAATGCTTATTTCATACAGACGCCTAATGGCTAGGGTTGCCCCCTAATAGATGAAAATTCGAATCATCAGTTGAGAAGGCCCTACATCGACTTGCATTTTGTTAGTTGTTGCACTTTTTTTTTTTTTTTTTTTTTAGAGTTACACAGGACAACACAATGGCAGGCACAATTTGCATAGTTTAGTACTGTATATAAAGTTGCTGCAATTAAACAGGTCATAATTTGTACAAAATCACTTCTGTTGAACAGTTTTGATAACGTAGGTATATTTTACTGCAGAGATATGATGTGGGTTGCACCCACATTACTAAAATAGTACCAACACTGAGTTTTTATATAATAAAATTGGATTGAAATGTTTTTGAATGCAATACAATGCCATATGCGCTCAGTTGTCCCACTGTATCCATAGCAGGAGATACTTGAGTCAAAGCAAAATAGTCAAATACTAGAGCAGACCAGTACTTCATACATTCCGCCCATCAGCACGCATTTGTTTTGATTGCCGTCAAAAAAATAAAATAAAATAAAATACAGGCCACATTTTAAAACTGGCTCCTTTTCCATTTGTGAAGCCAACTTTTGCCACAACCTTGATTTGTAAAACAGTTCTTTAAACTTCAACCTTTATAGGCCACAAGCAATTGTGCATGAGTGTGCACACACAAGCTCACACACCAATCTTTATGCTGTATTACTGTATGTACACTGATGAAGCATTTGCTGCAGTTTTCTTGACTACTTCTTTACATTTCGATGACAACAGCATCAACACTGGTTGTTACTGTACTGTTAGAATCTAATCTGTGATTCGTTTGAAGGCTCTCCACACCTAGCAGCAAAATTGCAGTTACTCAATGGATTGTGACTGCTGCCCACAATTCCTCCACTCTGCTGCAGCCTGTGGGGGGTGTTGATAGGCTGCACAAAAAGACCAGTATTTCCACTCTTGTTATCGTCAAAGCTTTCCCATGCCAGTCATACCCAGTTGATTGTCAGGCCTTATAAAATCAACACTTCTTTCATACATATACCTAGATATGAGCAGGCATATGGAATAGGACGGAATATTGAAAATACTCCCAGGGGAAGACAATTCTTGACATGCCAAAGCTGTTTGCTCCAAAACGCTCTGAGGTGTAAAATCTTGGCTTCACTGTGAACTTGTACTTAGGTTGCAATAATTGCTATACATATATTCATAAAGTGCTTTGTATTTTTGAGGCAGGCTATATGCTGTGAGTCATAGACTTATTGGATGGTGCTCAGCACTACTGCCTGGGGGTTCAGGTTGCCAGGGAAATTAGCATTCCCCTCTGTAAAGACTTTAAGTGTGAAATATGCACCCAAATGCAACCTAGATTTCCTCATCTGAAGAGGGGGTGCAAACACACACACACACACACACACACACACACACACACACACACACACACACACCAACACACACACACACACACACACACACACACACACACACAGGGAAGTTGAAAAGGGAAAATTCCAGATGAATTATGTGTTGATTTAAGTCATTCACAGACTTGTTTTGCACACTGTATTGCATTTAAAAGGGAACAAGTCAAAACCTATTGAAAAGATATGGTTTGTGAAAATTTCAACGTGACAACGCACTCACGCTCTAAAACCCTCAGATTAAGCTATTACAACATTATTAATCACTGGTGTCTGCTGATGCACTGACTGCAATACTGTATTCCAATTACATCATGTCCTTTTACCATCACAGGAAAGGGATGGTGCAGGGATTGCTCACATTGTTTACACTTCAGAATAATGGAGCCTTTGATTAAGTATGATTTACCTTATTTCACTACTTCCAGGAAGACTGTTTGATGCCACTCCTAGATCCTGAATGGTCATTGTTACATGAATCACCTAACATGGAAGAAAAGTAACACACTCTCTGAGGTGAGTTATCAGAAACATTTTAACAGGAAGTGACAATGAAAATTTTTGTCTTCACAAGGCTGGTATTATAATAAACAATGTAAATGTATTAGATATTTAAAGTTCCTTTAAAAGTGTGTGAACTGGACTTATGATGTAACAAGCGGACAGGTTTATTTATTGGATGGACATGTACTGGATACAATATATGTTCCTAATGCTATGTCTTATAACTGGGGCTCATATTTTTTGCATACATAATTCATAATTTCATTTTTCATTGCATTGCAAAAAAAGGTATCTAGATGTCTTGGTTTAAACAAAAAAGACAAGAAATTGAAATATTAATGGTGTCATCACTAAAAATTGCTACTCTTCTTGTCGTACAAAATACAATTTCAGATGCTTGGACACATAAAATCTGGATCAGAATTATTTTTGAAGACATCTGATCATCTTTTTTTTTAAGCTATTTTTTTGGGCATTTTTGCCTTTAACCACAGAGAGAGAAAGAGACAGGAAAGTGTGGGAGAGAGAAAGTGAATGACATGCAGCAAAGAGCCGCACGTCAGACTCGAATGTGGGCTGATGCGGTACGGACTAAGCCTAAATGGGACACACTACACCATGTGAGCCACTGGGGCACCCCCAGATCTGATTATTACATTACTAAATTAATAAATTAATAAAAAATTAAAAGTCAGACACTGGAAATGAATAGCCTTAACTATGGCCTCTTTTTCTAAGTTGAACAAAGACCAGTTTTTTTACAGTATAATGCATATGCTTAAGAAGAGATGTAGAAAGTATAAATTATCACTTGGATTGGAGAAGAATGTATAGGGGCATGTGTTACATGCATGGGTAAAGGTGTGTTTATGTACATGTATTGGTATGTGTGGAAATGTGAACAGGGAGGTGCGTTTTCATAATACAGTATATGATTGATACCTGTATGGAAACCGTCAGGCTCAGCAATAGCAGTGACTTCAGTACTGTTAGGGGTTCAGTGTATTGCTTCATGTACACTTACGCAGAGTTGCCCACACATAATGAAAGATAAACTCTACATAACAGACAAGGGAATGACATTCCCAATATGTGCAACAAATGCTTACAGTATGTACTCAGAGGCTCCTTTGTAGCTGTAATTGATGACCCTTCTACAACAGCCTCCTCTCAGGGGTCAGGTGTTGCAATTCTGGGCATTTCTGAAACCTGTCAGCCTGAGGGCTGAGAGTGTGTAGCAACTCAACTCATAAACAAACAAAAAGATTCCTACTGTTATAAGCGTTCTAAGTTAACTTAGAAGTCAAGACACTCATATGTTTCATTATTAGTAGAGGTTGGCCGTAATTGGAGGTGGAACTTTTTCTTGCACCTTCTTCACATACCCAAAGAGAGTGAACTTTTGCACATGAAAACTTTGTTAGGCTCCTTGATCAAATTAGGCACTGCATGACTGAGTCACAATGTTTCACATCACTCAGACCCAACACAAAGAAAAATGCCAAAACCACACAGTCAAAAGGCAGGGTTTACACGACCTCTGATATGAGTAGTCATAGGTATTCCCAGCACGAACCTCTTCACAAAAGGAGACGGGGGAAAGAATCCCAGCTTCTTTTACTTGAGGACCACTGGGCACAGGGTACAAAACAAGGCGGCCAATAAAAATGAATGCCAAAAAGGAAGGAAAAAGGGGGAAAATGTGGAGAATGGGGAAAAATAGCCACTGACATGTTGCGCCAGACTGAGAGAAAGTAGTATTGTTTAGATCTTTTTGTCTACAACAGCAGGGGTAGGCTTCCAGCGAAGACTGAGGCACATCACGTGCTTCGCTTTAACCACTGAAAGAGCAAAGGCACGGCCAAAACTTGGCCTGAACGGCTCTGGAAGTCTTTGAAGTCAAATAAAGCCACCTCATCGATCACTGATTCAAAGGCCTTTTTTGCTTCTTTCTCCCTCTCCCTTTTCACTCTTGGGAAGCTTTTGTTTATTGTACAAATGAACCTGTTATAAGGCTCCTTCACTTCCCTTGAAAACACAAATTCTCAGATGGACTGGATGAAATAAATCTGGTGTTTTCAGTGTGAAGGTATGACAAGTCAACACATCATGATGTACACAAACCCTAACATGAGTGCACTGACCCAGGTGAAATATGTCTACTTCAGACAATAAAAACCATTATCATCTTAGCCAGATCTGACTTTAGATCACCACCTGTGACACCTCCAGCTGCCATGGTTTGCATGGTTTTTCTATCAAAGGTTTGTGTACATTTGTAATATTTGAATGCATGGAGTGAAACTGACAAATTCTAAACATCTCATTGAGATGCAGGCAAATAATTTACACTCAAGTATTTCACACCCCTTATTTTACGATTCTTAGGTACTAACTTACTAGACATGTAAGCCAAACCTCTTTTTATATTTTTAGCAACAAGGAAACCATTAAGTGTTCTGACGACATTAAAAATAGCTTCAACATGGAAAGATGTAAGTTGTGAGAGAAGGTCAGAGCGTCAGATTTTTACAAGGAGTGCTTTAATGATGTGTTAAACAATTTACTAAACAATCCTATGATAATGGAGCCCAGATGCAGCACTGCAGGAGCATGACAACCTGTTGGTAGGTAGTCAAAAAATGAGAGGTAAGTCTGTTCCTTCTAATTTCTGATTATGTGGATATCCCATCACATAGAGATCAAGGTGAAGTATCTCTATCAAATAAGTCACATGTGACCTGGGTGAACTGAGTATGTCAAATGCAGAATTCACAGAACCATACCTGCATTTGTAACTCTCGTTATATCTCATAACTTCTGACCACCAAACACAATGCTTTACCTGGATGACTTGCATCAACATAGTCACAAGGAATTAATGTTCACTGTGTCAACAGCTCTGTGAGGATCATGTTAAGATGGTTGTTGCCAATGTCAAATTAATCATGCAATATACTGCACAAATTTAGGACCATATTGCTGTTGCCCCTTTCAAGGTAATACAGTAGATTATGAAGGCCGAACAAGTAAATAATGACATATAGCTGACAGGACATTATAAAGTTAAAGTAAGATTGTTCGATGGTTGGAATAGACCTCTCTTTTCAGAGGTGCCACAAAAAGATGTGTGATCTTGATGGGCAGTTAAGTCTTCACTGCATAATGACAGAATACTCAGCTTTAATGCACAGAAGAAATGATGAGAGAGATGATTCATTTCTCATTGACCAGTAGCTGGTCAATGAGAAATGAAGTCCATACACAGTAATTACATATACACAAAACAACACATGAAAGCAGCCCATGAGACATGACAATGCCCTGCATGTTCTCTCATCAATCAAGTTACACACAATACTGACAGCAGATAAAGTCACAGACCATGGCAGTCGCACATTTGTTTAAAAGTGCAGATGACAGGATGTTAGTTTTTAATTTGATTTTTTTATAGTTTATTGCATCATTAGAACTGCTAATGGTTATTTATCAGTGTTTGAGTCCCCCCCCCCCCAAACTCAAAATTCTATTTCTTCTGGGGGAATCGGGTCTGGTTTGGGGGAGCTAATTCCCCCTTGGGACACATTTCAACTGTTGGGTTGCACCAATAGTGCAACCTTCAGAAAATAGCTAACAAGACTTTAGACAAGAGCTTAGAGTGATATTATCATTTATTAATGACATTGCTGATGCCACAATACAACTTGCTTGAGTGATCATGAAAATAGGGAAAGGACCTTGATCTCTTCTATGTAAGTGGCGTGTAGCACTTGTCACATGTGATGGGATCCACAGGAAGATGACATCTGGTGGTCTGAGGGACTGATATAAAATTGCTGTGCACTGCCTGCTTCAACATAAGATGAAAGTAACTGAATGTTTCATCTTAGAAAAATGGCCCACTTAAAGACAGACAGTCAGTGTTGTAAAATAAAACTGGGGATCTTCCAACATGGCACAAATGGCAGACTACGTGCAACACTGTGTGCCTGTCCTTTGTGAAAATCCTTTCAAGAGCATTTGCGAATGGAAGCGTGCAATGTGGGTGCAACACGGTGACATCTCAGGAGAGTGGAGGGTTTTGCTAAATCTTTTACAGTAATATAGCAGTGATATACATCATATGCTAATTTGTTGCTAATATATAATTCATTGAAAGCAATGGCGTTTTTCTTTTATTATGTACTCATTGAATAGATATAATCAAAGTTAAAAATAAATGTACATTCCAAAATAAAATGGAAATAATTCACAAATCTTTAATCACCAGTAATATGCCTTAATTAGTATTATAAATGCAGTGTACTGTGCATTACATAGCTTATGACGTTGACTTTATTTGCGGCTGGTTGATTTCTTAAGCACCACGTTCCTGAGAAAGAATGAGTTTATTAAACAAATGTAAGGCACAGGATCAGATCCACTTAGGCCTCTCACATCACTGCAGTTCTGGACTCTGAACAGTTCTTAAGAACTGAAGGAAAATTCATTCATTTGGCCATTGAGAGGAAATATGGGAATATTGGGCCATGATCTAATTCTTTCCATACTAACTCTTTAAGAATTCTTTCACAGAGCTGCTGCCAAAGATTTGACCATATTTAGAAAAGCAAAAGTGGCACCTGAAATGTACAATAAGCCAATCGGATGCAGCGGCTTAAATTCATTTGCAGGGCTTTGCCTTCAGGAACCACTCCTTAGCCCTTTGTCGATGACCTTGACTGGGCTGTTCACAGTTAATTGCTTAAGTCATGTTTTGGTAAACCTGAACCCCTAATCGCTCCTGCTCACTCTGTCTCGCTCTCTGTTTCCACCCCTCCCTTCTGTTTCTATTTCCCCCTGCCTGTGGCTTCTCGCTCTCTTTCACTCTCTTCCCCTCTCGTCCCCTCTTCAGTGTTACTGCAGTTTTTGTGAGTGCTCCCCCACCCTCCCCCATTTCCGCTGGTGCAAGTTGTGGGTAGGAGAGCTCAGCCAAGGGTCACTGGTGTACTCTTGCTAGCTCCGTCCCTGTGCACCTCTTTTACTCTCTCTTCATCTTTTGCCACAATCACCCTCAAAGATCTGAGCAATTTCACTCTCAATCACCAGCAGTCGAGCTATCAAGGACACACACGTCTGCCTGCTTGTGCAACACATCACGTAGGTGACAAAACCCATGATCATTTTTAGACCACTATGATACGAACCCCCAAGTCTTCTCAAGTGTTCACAGGAAGCCACATCAAACCTCTCACGTCAAAGACCAATTCAGTAATAGTTGTAGAAGTAAAAGACCAAAGTTGGGATTAGATTTTCAAGGGAAACCACTTAAGGTTAGAGCCATCAAGAGCTGTTGATGTCAATGCATCCTCTGAGAGGTCATGCACTGACACAATGGTTTGGACAGAAAACTCTCATAAAGACACTATCTATCTATCTATCTATCTATCTATCTATCTATCTATCCATCTATCCATCTACCCATCCATCTATGCACAGGACATATCTTATCAGCTACTGCACCGCATCTGGCATGAGCATGCTGTCCTTGCATTGTTTTAAGATAGCAGAACCTAGTGGCAATTTAAAATAGGCACTTAAAATAGAGTACAGTTCTATAATTGGAAAATGAAGCTCATTGTCGACTGGGGGAAAAAAAATATTTTGAATAGACTTTGTTATGCACTCATAAAAACTCTGTTTTACAAATGTTAAGTATGACAGAGGGTAGGCCTGACTTACATGGGAAATAATGAGAAAAGCGACAGTAGATTTAAGAAAATTAAATTGTGAATTAATAAATTAAAATGCTACTTTTAATGATTTTAGTTCAACAAAAAACAAGGCTTTCCAAAAAGATGCTGCCGTGAGACTTGGGGTAAACACTGTTTGGCACTGCAGATTATGGTTTGATTTACTCCAATCTGTTGCCAGATGGCTGGGGATCACCATATGGGTAAAATGAAAGCTGGAAAGTTTAGACAACCACTAAGAGATGTTTAAAGGTCAATTTCATATACTTTTCCAAAACTGACAATATACCTGAGGCTATCAGAGTTGTCCTTATGCTGTAAATATCATCCATCTGGTACATTTGACAAAATGCTTGCAGAGGAAGAGAAGAAAATAAAGTTTCCTTTCATTTGTGAAACTGAAACATTTCATTTCCATAACTGATGTTGATTGCTTAAAAGTCAAATCTAACAGTCCACATGTCAGTGAGCAATTCTGGCATAAGCATCTGGGTTGGCTTGTTGGTTACATTTTGTCCACATGTGAGATATTTAGAGTTTTTTAAATAAATATTTATGAAAAAAGGTCAAAACATCTACTCACTTATCTTATAATCTAAGCTTTTAGTCGCAAAGGCCTTCATCATAACATGAGACATGCCAGATACACACTCAACATTTAGTTTCTCACAAGGAGGGGGGGGGGTCATAAGTTAACAAATAACATGTCTAAAGTGACTGCAACACACTCAAGAAAACACCAAACAATAAACACTATAATCTTAATCAGTTCATCCTTGAGTCCAAGTGAATGTTTGTGACAAATCTGAAGAAATTCCCTCAAGGTGGTCTTGAGATATCACATTCAAGAGGCCAAAACATGTTTTGTGAGGTCACAGTGACCTTGACCTTTGATCACCAAAACCTAATCAGCTCATACTCGAAACCAAATAGACATTAATACCAAATTTGAAGGGGTTGCTTGATGAGTTCCACAGATATTGCGTTCACAAGGCCAAAACTGTGCTTCAAGAGGTCACCATGACCTGTGAATTTTGACCACAAAAATCTAATCAATTCAACTTCCAGTCCCCGGATGTACGGACAACCCGAACACATAATGCCTTATTTACTACAGTTATCAAATTATTTCTGTGGATTTTGCACTTTTTTCATAAGCTTTTAATGAGGAAGTAGCATAGTCAGTACTGTGTTTCACAGCTAAGTTGACAATGGCGCTCTCAGTCACCAGTGAGTGGAGCTCTACTGCTGGAAGCTACTGATTCATTCAGTGACAATGGTGATGCAATATAGTCGGGTCACATGAAGATTCGTTGATAAAGATTAATTTGTACTGATCACCTCTAAATCCACTGCCAGCCTCTCCATACTACGTCTGACACTGCAAAACTGAACTGTCTGAAGTGTTGCCTTACACAAAAGCAGATGATGCCGATGGCTGATATATTGTATCATACTATAGAGGATCTCACAATACGCATCCAGATTGTACTCACCTACAGGGGGTGTGGGCTGTGTCTGTCAAATTGGTTTCATAATGCTGTTATGTGTGTGTGTGTGTGTGTGTGTGTGTGTGTGTGTGTGTGTGTGTGTGTCTGTGTGTGTGAGAGAGAGAGAGAGAGAGAGCGAGAGAGAGAGAGAGTGTGTTGTGGGGTAATCAGTGCACCAGTTGTGCTGTAATGGCTTGCATCTGTTTGAAGCAGACTTCAAAACATGAACCCCTCAAAAATCATCTACTAATGTGAGCGACTGAAGCTTTACCTACAGCCGGTTCTGGCATAAAGTCTGTGGTGCTCTGGTGATGTGGTATATATATTTACTCAAGCCCTGACTTACATTTCTTAAGTTTAAGTTTCCGCTTTTATTATTATTTCACAACAAACTTACTGCATACTTATGCATAAGCCTATATCTACAAAAGCGTGTGTGTGTGTGTGTGTGTGTGTGTGTGTGTGTGTGTGTGTGTGTGTGTGTGTGTGTGTGGCCACTAGACCTTGCTGCTATCTCCATCGTCTATTTTCTGTCTGAGGGGATACACTTGCTTCAGCTGAGATTTCATACTTACTGGCAGGAAATCAAACAGTTTCGATAACGTCTGTAGTTGTTGCTTTAACACTGCAGAAGAGATTACGGCATTTCAGTGTTGTTTTTGATAAGATTACGGTACGTGCGTTATCCCGCATCTCTTTTGGCTGAGCTTGCAATTCTGAAAACAGGTTTGATGAGGAGTGCTTAAGGATGATTAAGAAAAAAACCTGGTATGGATTACTCAAAAACAGCTCAGACAGACACAAACACACACATACACACACACACGTACTGCCACATAAAAAAATAAAAAAAACAGGCACACACTCACGTAGCCCACGAGCATGTACACATTTCAATGATACTAAACAGCGCTGTGAAAGATGGCAAAGAGAAGGCTTTTCATTGTTTCATTTCTGCGCCCGATGTCCTTTCATGAAACAGAAAAAACAAAGTTTCCAGGTTGATTTGTGATAACGTGTTGACAGGCACCTGTTTGTATTACCAGTATCTTCAATTAAAAACAAATAAATTATCGTATCTAATGTCCATGGCGTTTATGAGCAATCCATTACATCAAGATATTTATGCCTGTCTCCATTAGCTTTGAGCATCACCATCGTCCGATGGAAGCAAATGGATGTTCCAGTCAGTAATTCACACCTTGGTGCCTTCCAAAAACGCAGTCACACCATCCAAAAGTCATTAAACCAAACCAGGAACTTGGCGGCAGCAGCACAACTGTTAAACACACTTGCTCGAGGAAAACTGTTTATGCCCTTACAGTGTGAAATATAGTCCAGCGTGACATCTGAGGACACGCTCCAGGTTTCAGTCAACACACCGTAAAAATTTGTGTAGCTACAAATTTGTGTGAAATTTCAGCAGGAGTGTTTCATGAGGTACTTTGTGAAGGTGTGGTATTGCTACAAGTCACCGGTAAGTGTGGGTAACTTGCATTTCGTCTTAATATAGACATTTAGGTGGTTCTGCAGCCAGACTGCCAACAAATAGGAACAACAGTTTGACTAGGTGGATGCCAACGCATGCAAAACCAATCAGCGAGGATAATTAGAGTTATTGTTCTTTCCCTCACACCTCCTCACACAGCAATGTGATTGGGCTGCAGTAATAATTTTGGATGCTCTGTTACGGAAATTTGGCAATAGTGTGGAACTATGTACACAAATATACATGCATGCATGTTACTGGCATTTCCACCTCTGACATGTACTACGTTTCAAAATTATACACACACTGTCAAAAACACCACTACAAGACTTGTTGTCCTTAGTTTTTACGTTTCAGAATATCCCCACATTTTTTTAAATGTTTCCTACAGTGAGAAGTCATTCAGCCCAGTTTTCAGTGAATAAAGTCCTCTTGTGGCAGGCATAACTCAGCTTCCAGTCATATTGAAACAAAACTGAAACAAAAGACCAATGAGCTGCTGATTGTACATGTGTCCCTTAAAGTGTGAAAAAAATTGGTTTAAAAAATTATATAATTTAAAAATAAAGCATAAGGGATCCTCGTCATATCCACCTTACCCTTGCAGACTAAAGAAAGCATTGTCATCACACATGCATCCATCCTTTGTCCTTTGGTAATTAAGCAGGTGGGTGGCAGCAGCTGATGTGGTGGTGGGAGGTTAATGCCTGGACAACAATGACCCGAAATGCACACTGACCCTTATCATACACAAACACACACAAGCTCTGCTCTCACACCAGAGGCCCTCTCAGACGTCACTGTGACGGCATCCCACTGTCCCATTTGACAATGTAAGGCATCGTGGGAGTGATGTATGCTCTCTGGGGGCAACACCTTCTCTGAATCTTCAGCCAATCCTTCTTACAAAGTGGTGTAAAAGGTGGGTGGTTAATCTGACACTTTTTAATAATAGGTTTTATATTAATGTGGAGGCTGAATTTGTCTCTGAGACAGTTGTTGGATTGTTTTTCCATTAAAACAATCTATGAAGTTTTCCTCAGGAGGTAAATACTGAATCGTGATTGCTCTCAAGGTGTCAGTTAACTGCAGTGGACTGGCTGTCACCTCAGTTAAATAGCTGTCACCACCTCAATGTAATGTATGGCCCTAAAAGTAATTAGAGTTGTGATGGCCGTCAGGGAAACAAAAACAGTCCTGTCACAGAAACTATGATAAGGAAAGGAGAAAAGACAAGTATTTATTCTAATTTTGCTAATGCCAAAGTGTGAGTTGGCAATCTCTCCTTTTTCCTGACTCACCACACTCCTGCATGGTGCCCTTGCAGCCATTTACCTCAGAAGTCTCTGGGGAGGATCTCTGGATGGCAATGCCTTGGATTTATACTGGAGACTTGACTATTATTCATCCTTGCTCATTCCAGATAGGCAGCCTTTTAAAGGTTAATTGCACTAGCTAATTGCTCTCCCTCCCTTTTGCTAACGAGGGTGCACTCCTCCATGATGTCATTGAGTGGCTGAACCAAAATACCTCTCCAACTACTTTGGTGATGGCTCCTCACTTCAGAAGGGCACAGCAATGTCTAATCTGTTTTGCTGTGAGAAGCAGGTTTCAGCAATTTACCTTTAAACCGAAAAATATTTTTCCTCTACTAGTCTAGTTTGATGTCTCAATGATATTTAAAACTGGTGGTACCAAAACTGTACACGTCATCATCTGCGACTTGACTGTACAAACACAGCTACTGCACTAAGAAATGTATAAGTATGAAGCATGTTTAATCAAAGCGAATCCTGTTCTTAAACAAAAGCACAGCATCACTCAGTGAAAGAGTGACGGACAGATCTGCCTCTATCCATTCATCCTACAATGTATAAGGCTAACCTACTAGAAGCAGAAAAGGTAGTTATTTATTCAACAAATGTAACTGGATTTAATTCAACATCCAAATCAAAGTAGATGAATGAACAAATTAATTGCTAAATTTCTAGACAAATAAATATATTACACCTGAGTTGGGCACAAATCCAGCAGACGTTTCAGAATCATTTAGTAATACCCATAAACACTTAATGCTATTAAACCACAAGATGCATGCTTCTTGGAGCACACATGCTTTTCTGAATTAGGCTGATATACTCTGCACAAGGACAACCTACCTGTGTCTCATGTCATTTTTTCTTATTGTCTGCCATCATTCATACACTAATTCTTGTCTATTCAAACAAACAGCCCAAGACAGTCACAAGCTTCACAACTCAGAACCACTGTTACAGTTATGACTGGGACAAATGTATTTAAAACAAATGGTCTATTACACTGTTGACATCCACAACTTTAAATTCTCAATCCAGTGCTGTAGTCCATCACTTTGTGTACAATACATCTGATGTCTGTGTAACTTCCCAGATGTCAGGCATATGAAATTTCCTTTCTTTCTTCTAACTTCAGCATTTGACCAGGTAATCAACCCCACTGAGGTCCTGCTTGATCTTAATTGACTAGCCCACCCAGTCTATCCCCACTTTACATTATGGAAGTTGCAGTGTAGTAGCCACAGGAAGTAGATAAACAATGGAGAGGTGGGCCACCATGGAAATACTTTGAAATGCTCTAAAAGGTGGTGATGCTGGATCAAGGACTGGAAAAACACTTGTGACCAACTGAGATCCTCAAACTGGGTTGGGAAATCCAGCTGAGTAAAGTGGCAGGAGGGAAACTGAAAGATAACAGTTTTCTTTGCTTTTGCTGGGCGGGTTCCCAAAAACTCTATCTTGGTTCACCAAGGTGTGTGCATGTATGACTATGAATTAATGAAAAGCAGCACAGAGCTGTGTAGATTTGAAGTAGATGTGTGCTCAGCAGACCCGTCCTGAGGACAAAATAAGAAAAAAATGCCATCTAATATGAGACTTGCACAGCTCCACAAGACCTGTTATGCAGGTGCTTCATAGGAAATGAGTATGCAGTATCCATTTAAGATGGTCATAAAAAGAAGTGAACCGTGATGGGCTTCTCCGCTTGAGGATGATGTTATCCCCCATTACTACCTACCACATTTATTGCTCAGACGGCTGTGCCTTCCCCATGTCAGGCAGCAGGGTGGCCTAGTGCCTAGGAGTCAATGAGTCCATCAACAGCCACGTGTCCACTTTAAGCATTCAAGCAAGTCACTTGGACTATCAGCTAAATGCCCAATATGTGAATGGTGGAGGTAGGTAAGAAGAGTTTAGACATCAAATTTGTCCTGACAGGTCAGTTCACAATGTTCTGCCGGTCAACTAAACAGTATATTTACAGTAAAATGATACAATGTCTTTACAATCAATTTAAGACTAACTCTAGTCACTGCATCACAAGTGTACTTGATTAGCTCTCGTCACTAAAAACTTACTGAGAACAGCATTTGAACTACATTAAACTGAGGCTGTGGCTTTGACTCTATCCCTTGCTTTTTTGTACAACATTTCAATTATATGAATTGACGACTATTCTACTAATGTGTTCTAATGAATTCACTCACTTCACAAGATAATCACAGCTACCAGGCTACAATGTATATGATGATCCTCTTCAGTCTCACCCTGGTGTGTATGTACAGTTTGTTCTCAACCTACAGTACATGGTCTATAAAAGTGTTCTAACTAAGTGAGTTGAGAGTATACTGGAAATAAACAGTTCCTTATGTGGTGACTAAGGTGTTCAGTGGAATTTTCAAATTGAAAGGCAGAGTGTCGGCTTTGGGGAGGGTTTACATGTCAGTGAGATTCAACAGAGTACAGTATTGTTGATGTATGAACGTGAAAGTTTAAACAGCTGTATGGGTTGCACAGACAGTTACTGTTCACTGTCTTCAGGAAAGTTTTGTTGTCAATAATGAAATTTGAGTTTGACGTCTTAAACTAGTGTGAATGTGCAGAATGGCTTACTAATACTGCAACAGACGACCATCATGGTTGTGCGTCACAATAATAGGTTCATAAAATCAAGGTGTCTGTTTCTTGTAACTGTATGTACTGTTACATCACTTCAAAATAAATCCACTCTCATTGTCATAACAATGTGTTTATGTAGTTTACCAAGTTCAAAAATTTGATTATTTACAACTTAAAACTTGCGGCCAATCTGTTTTCTATCTCAGGTACTTTAGTTAATTATATTAAGAGTGTGGCTGCTTTTGCAGTGCTACTTCTCAGAAACTGTGTGCGTGTTTTACTTTGAAACAACACACACTTGGTTTACATTTCAGCAGATCATGATGATGACCAAGCACACTGATGTTGTATTTAACAAAAGTTTGGCTCAGAAGTCAAATTTGAGTGTGAAATTAGATTAGACAAGTGCCCTTTGCTCAAGACATTTTGTAATGCTACTTTGCATGATAGAAATTCACACTTATCATCTAATCAACATTGACCATGACATGATCTCAGTCTGACTGCAAATTAGAGTAAACAACAAAATCCTCCTAGTTTTTCCCAAAACTCTTTTGCATGTCAGATATTGCTACTGGGGGAAATCACACTTACCTAACAGCTCCTAAGCTATAGACAAAACAATGAGGAATTTCACAGCTGCAAATGACACACACAATCAAGACGTCTATTAAACGTGACAGTGGTGATATTATTGTACAAGCAGTCTCTGTGTTTTACCAGCGGACCCTCCCAGTAAAACCAACATGATCAAACAGCAGAAAGAGGTCATATGGACATGTTCCAAAACATTGTTACACACGGCCTGCTGCTGTTTCAAAGCTCTCCGAGATTAGATTGGGCAGGTAACTTCATGGAAACACATGATTATGTTCAGGGGCCATGAGGTTAGGAAAAGGTAACGTTGCAAGTGAAAACCCGATGTGACCAAAAGTTAAGACCTGTGAGGTTTTTTCCCAGGGACTGCACCGAGGGAACAGGATGGGAATGGTAGAGATGGCCTATTATTGCTATAAATCCTCCAAAACACGGCATAGGAAATGATTTATGTGCATAAATCTGCCTACTGGGGAAAAGATGGCGGATCACATTACTGTTTCTGTGTTTGTGCATCTGGGGTTCACGGGTGGTGCGTAACAGATCCCAGTGTACACACCTAAAGTTTTGCATGGGTTGGCAGAGACATCTCTCACATCATCAGATCATTTCTCCTGTATATACAGTGATGTGTGAAAGTGTCCTAAGTCTGGAGAAAAATATACCATTTAATGTCTGTTCAGATACAATTGAATATAGTCAACAGGTGTTTAAGAAAGGAACAGACTTAAAGGGGCTCAGTATTGTTATGCAACGTCAAATTGAATTTCGGAGGGGTTGCCTGAGGCTATAGAGGTTAGGTGGACATCTAAACTTTGTGAGTCGTGGGTCTTACATAATTAGACTGGGAAAATAAAGATGAACATTTATGTTAAGTATAGCTTTTCAGTAGCTAATTATGCATGCTGCTTTTCACCAGTGCTCCATTTCCATTAACTTCTCTTTGCAAAGAGGAAGTAACTTTAAGTGTGCGACTGTAACATTACCCTCATGTTTATGCCATTAAGTCTAAAATCTGAAGTGAAGCAAATTCACAGATGGAGTTTTCAATGACTTGGAGGGCACCTGTGCATCACATGACTTTATATGCAGCTTGCACTTATCTATAATGCCAATCACCATAATATCCAGCACTGATCTCTCACATAATTTTCTATTTCACTGTGCTATTACTTCACTCCAGCACTTCAGCATACATAACTGTCAGATGGAGAAGCAGTGACTCTTAGATCTTGCACCAGCAGCCACATGATAGTAAACGATTCCTATTTCACCCTCATTTTCTCATCTCCCCCCAAAACACACGTCTTTTCTGAAGTGGAGTCATATCTGGGCCACCTACACCGTCTCTTTGAGCAGTAAGGGCGGCATTATAGCTGATGACAAATGTCTTCCAAGGAGAAGATATAGCCTTCTTACATAAAAGTAATGGCTAGATTCTTAGCTGTGGTCACTGTCAGAGGCAGCTACTATCCTACAAGGAATGCAGGGTTTGAAACACTGATAATAAAGGTATGCAAACAGCCCTAAGTGAACAGGTGTGACAGCTTGCACAAATATTTTTTATAGTAAGGGTTTAAATCTATTATCTTAATCAACCTGCATGAATATGCAAGACAATAAAGATATACCTGCCGGGCGTCTAGCTCCTTTTAAGAGGTCACCTACCTCACCCTGTCTAGGTGTAATTTTGTTAGTATCACAATCCTACTGGGTCACATGCAAAGAGGAAATCTGCCGGTCAGTCCAGCTGACAGTCAGAAAGAATGAAAGAACTTTGATTTGTTGATGAACTATAGGACATAATACAAGGCATGAATCTTTGAACTTTGGATTGAAAGCGGTCAAAATGTGTAGTTCTTACAAAGTGTCTCAGTGAATGACAGAAGGAAATGAGAAAAAAGTCAGTGTGCTAAATGACTTTGACATCATTTAGCATAGTCCTGTGTCATACATGTAAACCAAATTTTAATTAATTACTTATTTGTAGAACAGTGTTTGTGGTCATTCACTGAAACTGCTCTCCTCTCTAAATTTAGTGAAACTAAATGCATAAATGCAAGAACATTATGAACTTGAAAGACAACCATTGCCACAAACTAGTAGGATTTCATCAGTGCTAAGAGGACATTCAGCTAATCTTCAGCCAGTATGGTCTCCCTCTCAGTGAAAGGGATGATGATGATGATTAATCTGAAGTTAATGGCTGTAATTTAGTGATGAAAAGAACCAGCTGAGGTCATTATTCAGCTCCTATGATGGAGGAAAGCCACTCCACGGGTCCCCATGGCTGTGTGACACCATCCTTCCATCCTTCCATCCTTTTCTCTTTTCATTTCTTATTGCCCTCCTTTTCTTCACTCCTACTGAGGTCTTCCCTGCTGCTTTGTGTATTTATGTGCCACTTTGCTTTGGTAGGACACAGTAGGGAAAAATAGTGTCATCAGTTGATTGTGATCAGATGTAAATCCCCAAAAGGGAATAAATAATTCACAATTAAATATAATGGCAAGAGATAGGAAGGAGAAGACACTGGAAGATAGAAATAAGCCATTTGTTCATAATGGGTTTCTTTGGAAAGGAAGAAGTTATTCAATACTGCATTGCATTAAAAATACAGCTTTGTAATCTGGTGCATGTGTTGTTTAAAAACACTCACCTTAAAGCTCAAAATCTAATCTGTAAAAATGCTACATGCATTGTATATTCTTTGTATTATTGCAATATTTAGAACATAATTTTATAAGAGCAAAGACAACTTATATCAGCAAGGTGGGCCACTACACTGTGATGATACCCCAAAATAAATAACTTGAGTATTCAGTCTGTTAAACAGATTGTCAGTAAATCAGTCATTTTATAAACCAAAGGCTTAGGTCATCCACAGTATAATGTTTAACACAAATGCTGTACTGTAATTTACTACCAGTGACTATGTTAGAATAAATATGGAGTAAAACTTATTATTATTCAACATTGTAGTGATAATTACCCACAGTTTCCTGCCTTGAGATCATCACAGCAAATATACAAACAATACACAAAAACCCAACCAAGACAACCATTTCTCACTGTTGCTAACCAGCATCCACAAAAGAAAAAAAAGTTTGATATTGTGCAACTCAAAGCATCTCCTCTGTTTGTGTCACCAGGCCAACCGCTGACTGGATGTCCTGTTTTTGTGGTATCAAGGACAGCGATAACTTGTGGGGTCGTTTCAATACATCCCACACTGGAAAAATTCAGAGACTATTTACAGAGACAATTTCTATTTTAATAAACTTAGAATGAGATCACAGGGAACTGATGGAAGGAGTGAAAGTAAATCAGCGCCTGGGTAGAAAATAGTGAGTCCCTCGTTCAGTGTAGTAACACAGTATAAAGATGATCCTTTGACACAAACAAATATAATGACTGGTTTAGGGGCAAAGTGCAGTCAAGGAGAAACATGATATGGCAAATGTCTGGAATGTGTTTACTACGCAAAATCAAATAATCTGATTCCTCTGTAACGATATTAGGAACAGGGGAAGCATATGTCTACTACTCTTCTGCGCAATTTTCTGGCAAGTGCTTTCCAACTCATTGACTCAATACAAATGAATATCTGTCTACCAAAAATGAAATTATATGTTTATAATGTAAAATTAAATCTTATTAAATATGACTACATTTTTAGATGATGTATTGTGCTATAAAATGACTGAGGGGAAGGCAGAAGTTTTGATTAATAACAACACAACACATGCTGGCTTTTTTCAACACGGCCATGTGTCTTGCTCTTATTAAGCTCCATGTCCCAGTGACATGAGCTTTAATTAATGACTTCACATGCTGTGCTTAATAGCTCCCAAAGGTTATTATTTCCTGGGCCCTCTGTGAATATCTCTCTATGTCAGTTTGACATAAATAATTCTGACAGTGTTGAGTTTAAGCTATCAGTTATCTGGCGACACCTGTGACTGTGCCCGGCAGAATGAGCGCCTGCTCCCAAAAATTAGGTGGTCTAGCCTCACAAAGATGAAAACAAGTGCTGCTTTCAGGTACTCCTCAGAAACTCATAATGTCTAATATTTTAAAAGTTTATAACACGTTATGTGGCAATCTTATACTATATTCATTTTTTTCAATTTAGTTAGAGTGAACCTGGGCTGGGTGTAGCCGGGCCTTGTGACTCTGAAAGTTCCAGCCTCTAAATTGGGACACAGCTGTAGCGATATTGAATAAATATGTGCCCTGAATTTGAAAATACTCACTGTCCTGCGAAAACCATTAATCTTGAAAACGTTAACTTTCAATGAGCTATGAAAACAGCCCTGTCTACAGCTTTGTGACAATGCATTTTTCAGATGCAGTAATCCAATGTGTTTTAAATGGTTTATTTGGCTGAAGAAGCAGGATAATTCCCTTAACCCATAAAGAAACACCTAGTCCTTCAATTTATCTTGAAAAATCCAAAATCAACAAATTTGAAGATATGTGGTTTTCACTGGAGAGTATTGCTAATGTTACCTCCATTATATCCCCTAATATTATGACAAATTCATCATTACTTGAGATGACAAGTTCATCATCCCCCCAAAGCTTTCTAGATAGGAATATATATATAATATATCAACCAATTTGCCACTTAAAATATAGGTCAGAATAAAAAAATAAAAAAGCTCAGTCTCAGATATTGAACTTTACACATGATCTGAGAAACAATGAAACCCCTCCCTTTCCTGGCTGGGAATGACATTGTGTCAGCAAGATGGACTCAGACTTCAAAGTTTCCCAAGTGTGAGAGAAAGGAAAGGAAATGAAGAGATTTTTCAGGGCTGCTCTCTCATCTCACATTACACGAGAGAGTACTAAGAGACTTTAACGCAGTTTTTGCTACATTTAATGATAGCCGTCTCTTCTTGTCGTATGTTCACATTTTGTACTGAGGCATTCTGATGCTCTTTTCGTAATAATGAGCTAGTGGGTAGTCTGCCGTTGTCTTGCTCAAGAGTACTTCAACAATGCAAATAAAATAATCTAACGTATGACCTTCTCAGAACTTGTGTTTATCCTGTTGCCAATCACACATTTCTCTTAATTTGCACCCCAAATTGATCTTTGGTTACTTAGCCCCCATAATCACTTTGTATGGACTTTGTTTGGACTTTTGTTTATTTCCCATTTTATTTTGAAATAATTTACCCTGTATGTCCACTGTTTGTTTTACTTTCTTCCTTTGTCTAGTTTCCCACATCTGTGATTGTCTGTCATGCCCTGATGTGTGTCAAACGTGTCCAATCTTCCCTGCCTCCCTTGTGTATTTAGCTTCCTTGTCAATTGCATTTTCAAAGTTTTTCTTCCCTGACGTTGTCCTTCTTCAGTTTTTGCACCTGTTAGTTAGTGTAAGTCATTTTTGTTATTAAATTACCTCTTCGCACCTAACATCTTTTGTTCTTGTCTGCGTTTGGGTCCTGAAATTACTAATCCCTAATATACAAAGGTGTAATCCCATTATAAAATAAATCTCAGCCTACTTCAACATTGTCTTACATCACAGCAGAGGTGCTGAACTGCAACCATGAGCACCCTTTTACTTTATTATACCCACTGACTCAATAGTGTGCATGTTTCACCCAAAACTGGCACACACCAGGAGCTCCAGTCCAATGACTTCACACAACACCAAATCACAGCTGTGGCTCCATGGCCTTTGATGTCTCATTAAGGGGACTGCAAGAGAAAACAAGTTGAATAGTGAGGGAGAGAAAAATAACATTTAGCCTTTACACCAGGACTGAGGGGAAAAAAGTTCAACACTGTACAGACCCTGAGAGCTCTCCGGTGCCTGACTTTCCGCAGGACCACCTAAAAAGCAGCTCTACAAACCCAGAAAGCCCTGAGAAAACTCAGGGGTTTTCTTTAATGGACAACGCCCTTGCTATGTGCTCATCAGGTTCAGCCTCTCTCTGAGCCGGGAAGGTTCACAGTTTTGATGTGGCTGCGCCTGCACCATACGTAGGTACGCACACATGATTTAATTAGTCAGTCATAATCATGCAGGGGATTGACTCTGCCTGTGTCAATTTCATCTCTCACTGTGATCTGTGATTGTAAAGCCTAAGTAATGGGGTTTATCCTACATGTGACTTTAACAAGATAGCGCTCATCATCTCATCCTTGCACTCTTTTCCTAAGCAGAATAGGTCTGTGTTTACACTGTGCAGATGGCTAATCTAACACGGCTCCGCACTCTCACCATGCCAGGTCCAAGACTAACATTATGAAATGAGCAGCACAAATTACTATAAAAATAGAGGGCTGCTTTAAAATAAACCCAGCTGATTTTACATTTACTGAAATATTAGTTCATCTGAGCCCCCTTTCACATTTTTTCAACCACAATCTCTCTCTCTCTTTTCTTCACCTTTTCAGTGAAAAATTAAATGTAAACAACTGACTGGAGTCTGTATTTTTTCTGGTGAATGACTGAGGTAATGTTTCCTTTTCTCAAAAGATCAAACAGCACTGTCAGTGCACAGCCTGTTGGATAATGTGCACAGCCTACAAACATCCTCACATATGATGGGTGTACTACAATAATGGTGTTCAATGTCTCAATCATATCTTATATGCTGGTCATTTAGCTTTGAGTGAGTACAATGGTAGAATGAAACTGCCCTTGCTTTTAGGGGGGCTATAGTGAAATATACATATACACACACACACACACACACACACACACACACACATATATATATATATATATGGAGATAGAGAGGGATAGAGAGAGAGAGAGAGATTATATATATGTGTGTATGTGTGTGTATAGGCCACATATGATGCTGTTGTGCTGAACAGTTCTGTTACAGTTTAATTTCTGGTTATCACTGTTCAAGCACTCAAATCTGCAACTGCTATATAGTCATAGCTGCAAAACCATTTACACTGAACTATTTGATATACTTTAAGTTCCAAATGAAGTTTCTGTTATAATATTGCGGCATGTTTGCTCTATCTTTCTTGCCCTCTTGTGAACTTTCACATTCTCTCTCGTTTTCTCTCTTTCTCTTCTCTCTGCATTCAAGTTGGACACACACTGACACACTTACATTGATAGCTAAGGAAGGTGTAATGGCTGTCAGTGTGTCAATCTGATAGAAATAACTGAAAGCTTAGTGCAGATCTGGAAAAACCGCTGATGCAAATCCTCTTGAATCTTTTTGATATTGGACTATACAGATGAATTTGGCTTAGACCTGGCAGGTCAATTGTGGAAAATTTTACTTACCAGAGTTAGAGCACAGGATACATGCACTTTATGTTACAGTCAACAGCAACAATTACTGTAGCATAAGGAGTGATGGCCATCATGGCTGAATAGACTAAGCGACTCTAACCGGCAATAAAAGCTCAAAGAAATGAAATCAAAGTTCAGAATAGGAAAATTAGAAGTGAGTATAAAAAAGGGGAAAACACTTTACCCGATTCATGCATGTAAAATGCTAAGATCAGTAATTCCACACTTTCCTCTCTCAATCATATGCAGGAATTATCTTAAACTGAAAAGGGCTGACACACTTCTATGGCTTGTCCAAATCCATTCAATTTCAGCTGAAAAGGGGACATATTTAATTTGAAAGTGACTATTTATTTTATTTTATTTTTTAAATGCTAAAAATATACAGTGGCACAATGACTGGAAAATTATGTTGGGATGCAGAAAAGCCCAAAAATACAATAAATTGAATTCATACTTTCCATTTTTGCCCTGCTGCCATGGATAAGAAAACCAGGAACCCAGACCATGACTAAAGTGGAGGGGTATCATATAACTGATCCGTCTGCTTTACAAATGAAGCTTTGTGTGTTTGCATGTTGCTCAGCTACAGAACAGCAGGGCCAGTGCAAGGCAGTTGGAATATAGTCACATTTTTGCGCAAAGAAAAAGAAACATTTTGCAAAGTGCAGACCCCTTCACTTGGTGGAAAATGTGTACCAACTGCCATAATCATGTTCTAAAAATAAATTTATGTGAATATCTGAAATTATTGCTGTTGGACATCTTCTGGTTTTTTGATAAATTAAAGTGGTGGCGCCGAAGGAAATGGTGGAAGGAAGTGGGTTTTGCTTCACCGTATATCACTATTTTTGTGTAGTGACCTCGCTGTAACACTAACATAAATACAGTTTTAGTGTTGTTCATTTGATGAGGTCATTATGTTGGAATTTTTAATTATGTTGAAGACCAGAGTGGCATCATGGGAAAGTGAACAGCCAGGTATTATGGGCAACGGTCTTGTCTGATAGAGAAGAGCTGGAAATCGCAGCAGATGTTTATGCTGGAATAACTGTGTGAAATTACTTCATCTGTTCCTGGTATCCTGGGCAACAGAGCAGAACGGTGGAAAATAATAGAACATTAAATAACTAAATAACTACAGTTACTTTTGTTTCTGTTTTTGAGTAGGTCTTTTTGTGTTCACGTACTATTCTTGTAACATCAAAATAATTTTACAGATGGGCAGTCAAGGAGGTGCTACACAATATGATATTATATTAATATATACACACAATATTGCACTTTAATATGAATGTGTCCACAAATTAAAGTACCTCTTCTTGAATAGAGAATACTCATTATTGTTTCCACCCTGGCAGTAATCCACATCGTAACACCTGAGGGTTGGATGGACTTCCTGTCTGTTTCTCTCTCTCCTCTGTCTTCATTTATGTCACATCCTCAATCTACCTCTATCGCACTTCCTCTCTGTCTGTCTGTCTCACTCTATCTATTCTGGTCCGTCTCAGTCTCTAAAGTAATTGCCAGCTGTATGGATCCAGACTCTGCTATGGTAACAGCCGGAATAAAGCCCAGTGTTAAAATCATTATGGCGCCACGCTGATGAGGCACTCAGTGTTACTTCCACTCGGGAGGCCTTCCAGGTGTACTGCCACTCCCTTGGAAATGTTTAATTATAGCTGCATCTCAATCTGTAATTGCATTTGCTTCTATGTCACATTTCGCAGAAGCTCCATGATTCGTAATTGTTAACTGGGCATCATACATATGTGGTGAGTGGAGTTGTTGTCCTCACATGTCAGACGGGGTTTATAAACGCATTATTACGAGGCTTACTCATGTGCCATTTCTATAGATTGGAAGTTGAATTTTGAATTGGTGTCTTGGCTCTTTAATTCAGAGTGACTGTTGTGCTTAACCTGGGGCCTATTTCACAAAGACAGACTGACTACTTAGATCTAACTAATGATCAGACTTGAGATAGATTGCTTCAGATGCTCCTCAAAACTGCTAACAATCCACAAAACGTGAGCCATGTGTTCCTCTTTTTCATCATTTGGTGCCACTGGTGAGTAGGTGTCACTCGTTAAGATGGAAATATGGCTCTTAAATCTGAGTTAGCCTGGGTCTAGCCTTGCTGACTATTAAGGCTTAAAATTAGTTAGCCTATATTTTTGTGAAACAGTCTCAATTGCCCTAGACTAGTCCAAGAGCAAAATTGAGACAGGCCTAACATTACAGACTAGTCTAAAATATCTGGACAGTATGAGTAGATTTCAGTATTTATGAAAGAATATCATATGGTGGAAAAGAAGAAAAGGCAGACAGCCTCACTATGTTGCCATCTGGCATTTAAAATTTTACAGTGGTCCCTATAATTCCCCATTGGAGATATTCTGATAAGATTCTGGGTCAGGTAGATAGAAATTTGATCAGACAATATACAACTAAACCCATTCCTCCTGCATTCATTTATTCTAACAAATATTTGAGAGGTAGGTGCAGACTGACATAATGAGTGTAATTTTTTTCATTATCTACTTACTCCTCTTCTCTCATGTTGGACCCATTTCATCTTATTTCTCAAAGCTAAAATGAATACTAAGAAAATTCAAAAAACAAAATTCACACTACATTGTAAGAACTGACCAACTGTTCTTTTCAAAAGTCGTCAACAATTTAATGTTTACAATTAAGTTAAGTTTGCCAACAACAATTTGCCAATCTTTTAAATGTATTATATATACAGTACACATGTGTATATATATATATATATATATGTATGTATATATACACACACACACACACACATACATATATATAAGCAAATCATTAGCTTTGATTTAAACTGTTTATTTTTCATGATGAGCCCCTGAGAATGACAGGGTCATAATCTACAACAGTTTGGGTGTGATATGGTGAAACAATTACTAAAAAAACAAAGTCAATTAATCAATAAAATGTGTAAACAGGATAATTTTCAATCTATTACAGATTGTTCTGCAGCCGTGGGTTATTAGAAGTGGACAATACTGAGTAAACTGAGCCATACCACACCCATACGCTGAAGTAACCTTTTCTGACGTAGCCCTTTTCCTATGCTAACTGCTTGTCAGTGACAAAAGTAAATAAACTCAACAAAAACAATGATCAAAGTAAATAACAGCAGACATCAAGACATGTTGCAGCAGCACCAGAAGGAAGCTTTAAAAGATGGCTTCACCTGATAGAATGCAGGTCTAAGTTGGGCAGCTTCTGGTGGCGCCCGTCTACGGTTATCTAGTGCAGTTGCTTGTTGTGACCCTTACCCCCCCCCCCCCCCCCCTGCAGCAAAAACATAACCCTGCCCCCACAAGGGGAGAGGGAGCATTACATCAGCCTAGCTTAAGGGCAGAGTAAGTGTGGATGTGTACGCTGAGTCAGGCTGACATCATGCCGTACTTTCATCTGCCTGGTAGCAACCATGCCGCTGCCCTCCTCCCATCGACCCCCCACATTCCCGTCCTCCTCTCCCACCTGATTGCTTTCTTCTTGGACTCGGAGGCTTCCATCTGTCAGCAATCATCTGCTCTTCAAACCCTGGACTGGGCCATTGTTCCCCAATTGGCCCCACCTGCCAGTAATCTTCCCCATAAGGCAGCAGCACTGGTTCCGAATCAGGTCCGCCATTTGTTTCCCCTCCGATGCTAATCACCTGTTTGTTGTGAAAGTCCCAGTTCCCAGTACATGTCAGGAGACACTGTGCCGCTAGTTTTGGAGGTGAGATCAAACAACGTAATGATCTGGGCCATGATGGAGACTGCTTGAGCTGAACTGACTCCAACTTGACCAAGTGATCACAAAGATAGCCTCTAAATGGCAGAAACAGTACTGCACAACATTTCTTTTTTTTGTCAAACACAATAAAACCTGATATTGTTTTTACATTTTACATCACATTAGTATAACACAATACTGATTTAACTGTAATTTTATTTAAAATGTGATATAATCACAGTGCTATGTGTTTTATTACCTTGAAATAAACTAAAAAGAAAGTAGGGTTTCTGACATAAGCTGTGTGGCTCTTCCGTGACCCAGGTGGATTTGCACTCAGATACAGAGAACATTAAATATTTAACTAATAAACTAATTATTTTTGATTGATTTACAACTACAACTTTGTAATTATTTGTAGACATCAAAATCAAATCTTATTGACCCTAATTTGAGTCATGACAGAAAATGTTTTTCAGAAAAATGAGGACACACATTATAGTATTGATGATACTGTTTGACTCACAGGTGATTTCCAGACGATATGTTAAAATATATTCTCTATAATATGTGAGTTAATTATGTGATTTGCGGAAAATATTCTTAATCTTATAGAAAAGCTGCATATCCGACTCTTTATCTTACCATCAAATTGGCTTCACACAACTAAATGTCTTTCATGTAGTTGTATTTGCTTTTTAAAAAAAGCAAGCACAGTAAGAAGGAAATGTGAAAAAAAAACAAAACAAATTAAGCTATTTCAATTTTTAACCAAACACAATTCCATTTCCCACAGTAACTCCACACTTGGAATCTATTTTAAGCAGTCAAATTACTGCAACGTGTTTCATACAGTGCAAATTAATGCTGCATACAAAGAAACACTTTTACTTTTACCCCAAAACCCACAGGTATTATGCTTGGATATCCCACTTGGCTGAAGAGAAACCAGCAGAACAATGCTCTAAAAGGGTTATGTCATTAAATGAGAACCAATGATACAGACAGCCACAAGCTGCACCTCAGTGGTGCCTGTGGCTGTCTATATCATGGGAGAAGGCAAAGTTAAGTGTACAGTTGTGGTTTTAAACTATGTTGTTTATAAAGGAGGAAATAAATCTTTTGCCTCTTAATGTATAAAACTGTACATTTTAATATATGTCTGGAGAAGGAAGGCATTGTGGGATATATTAGCTATCCTCAAAATGTGAAATTGAGCTGCATGTTGTGTAAACGTGAGTGCTCAAAGCCAAACCAGAAGACCTCAAATTTCCATGATAATGGCTAGAATTTACATTTCTGTGATAAAGAAATTATTTCAGATACATCAAATAAACCAACCTAACACTGTCATACTGACATAGTGCCCCTGATATGCATCTGTTTTTCTTTTTCTTCACTGGCTTCACTCATTTCACATACTCTCTACCGTGACATTGTTCTGCTCACAAACTTTGAAGTAGAGCCCATATCTGAAGGTTCTGATTTTCCCACATTTTATAATAAAAACCTACTCATTGCTGTGCTTTGGTGAACATGGCCAGCGTAATGCCAAACAAGTAAAGCCCCAAATAATGAGGAAAGTGTATTCGTAAAACTCGCTAAGCATCTGGGAGTGGTTGTGTAGGACGAGGCATCATCAAGGGGTATTTGGCATGGCTCACCTATGTTGGAAACACATTCTTTCCAATATCCAGAACAAAAACAAAACAAAACAAGTGTTGCGGCAGTACTACAGGCTCACTGGGAAACACCACCATAAACAGTCGCCTCATGGAATTCAAATGGAAACTTACCCTGTTACTGCTTGAAAACCTGCCCAGGACTCCCTTTTTCATGTGCATTAGCACATCAACCAGCACATAACCACTCACTGTTAAAACCATGACCAGAAAGGTCTCAGGGTTTTACAGGTACAGTGGTTTTGATTTGGAAAGTGGCAAATGCCACAGCAGGGAGAACCTTTTCTTGAGAGGAAATTAACCTTGATCACATTCAAATGTTTTGGTAAATTAATTTTAACAGCTTAATGTGTGCTTGACTCCTTCACTGAGAGGAAGATTAAGCAGACTTCAAGTATCCATAATGAAGTGGTGTCTGAGTTTTATCAGTTTAATAAAGGTCTGTTAAAATCCTCCCCATGAGGAAAGAAATGGTTTGCATACTGTTAAACTAGATGATTCCAGAGATTTAGTGGATATTTCTGGGATCAGGGGATACATTTAAAGTCCCCTCTAGGAATCCTGTGATGAATTTGGAGCAATACGTAAAATCAGTGGCAGTCTACTATCTAGATAACACAATACACGTGCACTAAATCCGCATTGATCCTTGAAGTTTCGTTCCAGTGGTCTGTGAAAGAAGTTTTGATGGTAGGGAATCAAGAAACATGCACAGTGGCTGTAGGTGGCATAATCTATTGTCAGCCCTTAAGTACATCTACTGAAGCAGTTAACCATGCCTTGCTCAAGGGCAACTCAGTAATAAGTCATGTAGGAGTATAGCCCATATCGTGCCCTCCATCTCCCACACTGATTTCCCTAGTTGTTTCATGAAACTGACAGATTGCCTTTAAAATTACAAGCTGTCTTTTCTTTCAATCATTATGATATGATGAATGATCACTGAGCAGAAAAGTCAAGTGCTTTTTCTGTTTGTACTTTCATGTGTGTGTGTCTGTAGTGCACAGTCTGTTTATGTTTATGTGAAAAATCAGATAGCTTGGCTGTAAATATCTGTTGTATAATCCATAGTTAATCACTGGAACTCTTTTTTTTTTTTCTTAGACGGTAATAGGTTCCATTCAGTAACTCAGTTAGCAGATGCCTGATGCTATCATATCCTGATAATGTGCATATGTGTTGTTGTTTTTTTCAGGCACTGGATCCAATCATTATCAAAAGATATTGCAGGGATAAATTCCAAAATGCTATTCATATCCATTTTGGAAAACCTTTTCCTTGAAATTTATGAGTGTGGTTTCTCTAAAATATAGTGGGTCTGACTGCAAAATGAGGTAAAGGACTACAATCACTGTATGTTGCAATCATCATTTTGCAATGATAGATGACAACTTTTTCCCAATGCAGGATATTTCATTTAAAGGAAATCTAATTTCCATTTATAAATCCCAGTGCTTCAGGACTGGAAATAACTAACCATTGCTGAATTTATTAGAAAAATAGATAAAGAAACAAACTGATTTTAATGAATCAAATAAAATGGCACCTGTGTGCGTCATCACAAGACATGCTAATTCTCAGTTAACAAATCCTTTAAAGTAAGATATTGCAGTTGAAAGCTGCATAACAAAAGACCCCATGAGACTGAAGGAAGTGGAGCATGCAGATAACAACCACATGTCTCTGAAAGCTTTGTCCTCTCCTCCAGTCTGCTCAGACCCAGGACCTTCTGACTTCAGTGTGCTAAGAATGGTTGAATAATGAGCATGAGGGTGGATCAACTTATTCAGTGCCTTTATCATGACCTGCCATGCTGCAATCTTAAAGATACACACTTTACAAAGGGCTGGAGAAACCAAACCCCTGTCACACTGTGTCTGTTAATCACTCTTGTAGAAAAAAAAAAGATCCCAAAATAGCCAGAGGCGAGGAGGGAAAAAAATAAGTTGAGAAGGTCGATGCATCACACATTAAGCTGTTACATACAACAGTTAGTGTGCACTTTTGCTGCTAAACATGTACACTGTGCAATTTTTTGTAGTCTGCAAATTCTGTTCCGAATATGAGCCTACACAGTATAAACATATTTGAAAATCAATTCCGTTATTTAATTTTGGCTTGCAAATAAAGTTGCAATAAAGTTTTGATATTTTGATATCCCATTTTTCTGTAGTTCAACCTCACACTATTTATAGTAGCTTAATTTGTTTTAAGAGCTTCTTTGCCACACAGCCTCCTCCAGTCTCACAACAATCAGCTTTTTCCATGTGTTTTGCTCAAATTTCCGACACACTTTATGGTTACCCTTAATGACCTGATTATTTGTCTTCCCATATCAAAAACAGATTTCAACCCAACAAATTCTTTCCCTTGGAAGCCAACGGGTGATTCCATTAAGGCTGCTTCTAATCTCAGATGGGTTATTAAGAAAGAAAGTGCTGGTATCAATTAAAAAGCACTACAGACTTCACACCAAGGGGAATGTGCTTTGATGTAGGTACCTATCACAGGGAAATTGTAACTCATGCCCATTCTTTGTTAATAAAATATCTCATGCTTATGGTAAGCGACCCAAGCTTACTGACACAAGTGACTGTGTCCTCTCCATCCCCACAAAATGTGCACTGTATGCATGTGTGTATATTCTAAGAGACAATTCAGCCCACATACACACTGACATAGTTCACCACATTGGCAGCAGCAGGATACAACTGTTTCCGTGTGCTGCAACAAATGAACCAATAAAGAAACATGCATTTCTGAAGTCCTCCATAAAAGACATCAATTAAAAGCATGATTCATTATTTCCTCAATGCCACTGTTGCCCATTAAAGACAGGGATGGAGACAGAGAGGCCTCCACAGCTGGCGGGTAGCAAACCGATAAAACCAACATGGCAACCTAAAGCAGTGTCTCAAAGCCACCAGGCTCTACAATACATAGCAGCTCCAGTCGAGTCCTGCTGAAAGATCCATCAAAGCCTGCCAAGCTCGATAGCCATTATGTATATATTATTCACTGCTGACAAGGACATATAGGAAATCCTATACTGACTCTACCATGGGCATTCAGACTCATGTTGCAGAGCTGCATGGGGGAGGGCGGCTGAGTATTGTACGTGTGCCTCACCAGCTTGTTTGATGAGCAAATTCTATACAGCTTTATGACAGAAAATCTTTATGTGGATCTGTACTTCATCACAGAAAGGTCAGTGAGTTGGCTTAAACACTGTAAATTGAGCATTTTCTGGTAACTATGTGAGGAAAACACTGAGTGGCTTCAGTTCTGGACAATTTGATTTCCATGCAAATTTCAATTCCTTGCATGCAAATCATGGGTAACCCCTTGCTGGACTGAATTACAACAACTGTCTAATGTGCAAACACAGTGAAGCAGAAACCATTTGCAGGGGGAAAACGGAATCCCCTGTTAAATGAACTAAACTGCTGACTCTATAATAAACAAATGGCAGGTAAGGGCCAAACATTGCACGAAGGTGCTTGGAAAGAATGCGAACGCTTAACAACCTGCAGTGTGTGTGTGTGTGTTTCTGTTTTTTTCTTTTTCACCCCAGCCTTCACATATTGTACATGAGTGCCACTGGAACATGTATTGTAAACACAGAGCAGTGGAAGGCTCTCAAATGCCACCAGACCAGGAGCTACACTCCCATTCCTTCAAAGTATTCAAGGAGTTGCAAGGAGGGGTTGTTTTTCAGCACCAGAAGTGGAAAATCCAACAAGGAGGCACCCCTTGTTGAGTGCATAATGAGCAAGGAGCAGTTGTTGTATATTTTGGGGGGCTGCTGGGAATGAGTAGTGAGGTGAGGGAATCCCCCAGTGCTCTCAGAATGGGAATACTTCCCAAGATGCCATTTCAGTGATGGTATAATTTAAGTTTGTGATCATAAGGGGACATCTTCTAAAAAAAAATAAAAAACTGGATTATATATAAGAGAATGTCACTAGAATTAAGGGCCTCCCCATATAAACAATATACCAAACCTTCTGAAGACATGGACAAGAATTTAAAATAATTACAATTTGAGTCTGAGTAGTAGACTGCCATGGCACAGGCACAAAATAAAGGACTTATTCATGACCACAGAAAGCAAATATAACCTACATACTGCCAAACTTGGGGTTGAATCCTATACACAGCAGAAACCCGATACCTAGACATCACCTAGACATGTCATCACCTGTTAGTATCCATATCTAAAGTACACATTTCGTATAATTTAGTTTCCTTTGTCATTGTTTCTGCCTAGTGAGTTGGGTAATATTTTCTCATGATAAAGAGCTGAATGTAAGAGAGGTCAGGTAATGCAAGGAAAGCCTGGGTGTGATTATGACTGAGCCTTAAAATAGACCTGTTACCTGAGAGTGAATGAAATACATATTGAGAAAATGTTGATTCCATATGTGAAAGAAATAGATTTCACATATGTGCCATGTTCATTTAATATATTTCACCTCAGAAAATCTACCTCAGGGTCCAATGAAATATATTTAATCACTCTGGCTGGACTGTAGCAGTATACTGTATAAACAGAGAACGTAACTTGTGGAGTCCGACAGGTTTGATTTTACAATGAAGTTGTATGAAGTTGTAACAGAAGACATAGTGACATAGTTTAAGTTTTTTACCTTTTTGTTTTTTAAACATCCAGTCACTAGGCTTAAAATTCTGGTGTGTGCACAACTAATGGTGAGTGAAAACTTAAAATTTCCCTTTGTAGAAACCTGATAATAAATTCAGCAGTTTAAGTCAGCTCCCTTTCAAATTCTGGCTAAATTCTAGATGATTTAGGCAACGGTGTGGTGTTTTGATCCATATTGCAGTGACAAAAGAATTCTGAATTAGCTACAGTTCTGATTTGCTTCTCTGACCGTCTTCTATATAGCAGCTGAGGATCATACAGTAGGTATAAAAGAACACCAAAATATTACTTCTCATAATCAAAGTTGAAACTATCAAAACTGATGGCTGTTATACAAACATATAGCATTGTTAAATTATTAATTATATAATTATTTAAATATATTTGAAATCACACATATCTATAAATATATATTACACACATATACAAATAATTATACATACATATAAATTATTTATATTTAATTATTTGTATATGGGTTTATAATTGTATATATATAATATATATATTTATATATATATATATATATATATATATATTATTTGTAAATGTGTGTAATGTATATTTATAGATATATGTGTGCTTAAACAACACTATTTAAGGTAAAAAAAATATCAATATGTTTACAGAATTATAAAACTTACTTATATGAAATCAATTGAAAATAATCCCCTGGTGCCTCTTGATTAATCAAATCATATATCAAACAAACAAAAATGCGATCTCACACACACAAACACACACACACACACACACACACACACACACACACACACACACACATCATCTATCAGACCCATTTAAAGCCTGTTTGCATTCAAGTGAATAGCAACCACAGGGAGCACTACCTGAGAATTAAGTGAAGGCAGATTGGAAGCCTGACGAGAAATTTCCTACTTCGAAGGTTGTATGGAACAAATTACTGCGTCCTGTAATGCCTGCAGATCCTGAAGATATTCTAAGACTTGGCCTGATGAGGTTCTTGGATCACACACATGACGCAGACAAGCATGACGGACTGACCGGTCTGCATGTTCCCTTTGCACTTCTGGTAACCAAACAAACATGGAACACACACCACCCAGGCACACAAACACACATACAAATCACACAAACGGAGGCAGTCAGTTTTGAATGAGTCATCATTGCACGAATCCATAGGGAAATCTCAGTGAATCAGCACTAATTTTCCTATCAGCACTAATAATGTGCTCACCACTAACAGTTCGGTTTTACTGAAGTTCCTAGTGGTAAGTGGCTCAACATGCCTCCAATGTTTTGGTGTCTGAGGTCACATCCTTAAAGGAATTAAAGGCAGGCCCATACCCCCAACTCCACATTTAAATGCATTGATCTCACTTAGCCAAAGGCAAGCTTACAAGCTTGTGACAGAAAATGGCACACAGTTTCAAGTTTTTTTTGTAAAAAGTGATCAGAAAAGTGTTTTGGGCCGCAGGTGTAACAGCTGCTGATAAAGAGCCATGAAAGCAATTGTGAGATACGCCAGTAGTGACTGGAATTAAAATCCACCATTTGAAAGCCGTATAAATTTTCAGTCATATGGATAACAGACAGTTCATGAGGTTCACTACCAAATTAGGTGTTGTCACGGAGGATGTCTTTCCTTGATCGTGGCTAAACAGTCTTTTAAACAAAACAATATTTTACAGTGTGTAGGTGTGGTGGTTTAAACTTTTATTAATCTGGGTGCCAGTAAGGTTTTCTAAACTCTTATAAATAGTGATTTAAATGGTGGTTACACCGTAATAAAAATAAAATAATGGACAACTCTAAATTTATCGTATGGAATAAGACTTAGAAATACTAAATAAATCTGGAAAATGAATAGTGAATATAGAATCCCATGAATATAGTATTAAACCTAGATGAGCTTTTAACAAATTGGCCAATATTAAATTGGGCAGAGAAGTAAGGTCTTAGATGTGCCAGGTGTGAAAAACAAGGAAATTAGACACTCCCTTCCCTCATCAACAGCTAAAAACATGGACGGCTCTCAGAGGGGATTAGCTAGATCTTTAATTGAGTGATCGGAAAGTTTCTGTAGCTAAGTGGTTATGATGCATGGCATTGCCCCCCCCCCCCAGTAAATCAAGGTTAGAGGAAACCTTTTGATGTATCCTTTTATCTGCTGTAAGGGTTTTTCTTCAGCTATTACGTGGTTGGATCCTCACACGTCATCCCCTGCTTTTCCAAATTTCCTTTCCTCTCACGGCTGCATGTGCATTAGACAGACAGTAATTTGTGTGAATTGCTCAGTAATTAGGCCTATCTCTTATAAAGCAACAGTCGCCGACAGCTGTGTCTTGTTCCAAAGCTAGAGACTGGCATGTCCCTTTGAGACAATCATTTTTCAAATCAGGTAATTAGAGCAATTAGCCACATTGTACCTAATTACCTGCTGTCGTTTACCCTAATGATATTACTTACAAACACTCTTTAAAGGAAGATAGAGCTACTTACCAAGCCTCCAACTACAGTGTTTAGGCCAACAAATGAGAGCACTCCAGCTGTTCAACAGACTTTGGTGCTCATGGTTTTAAAATACCTCTGCCAGATTTACAATGGCATCAATGGTGGATTTATTGTATGCTTTCAAAGTGACAATGACAGATTTGGGAAAAGAATGATTGCTCATAGACAAACAGATTATTCTTGTTGCTGTCCACTGACCATTTCAAATGATGAACAGCCTCCATCAGTGAAGACAGAAACAAAAGCCAAAGCTTGAGGACTACTGTCTTGTCTAGAAAATATGCACAGTGCAGCAGAAGAGGGAGATAGACCTATGACCTATAGACAAAGTGATGCTGCTGTTTAATTACATTTAATGCCAAGGAGGCACTGCTATTCATATTGCTAAGCAGGTCACGTCATATTTGTTTTTCTGTCATCAGCAAAGAAACAGGGAATCTGTCTATTGTTTTCAGCCAAATGGAAAAGATTTGAGGTGGCATGTTGTAGTGTTAAAGCTCGGAAAAAGGTGGGATTCAGACTTCAGCACAGCCAGAGTTCTGCCCAACTGAAATGTAGGACATAAACACTGCTTAATTTATCAGTCACACTGCTGTGGAGCAGTTGACTAAGACTATGAGATGCATGCCAGGCTACATTTTCAGCCTCTCTTCGTCTGCTAACTAAACGATAAACACAAAACACTGTGGAAAGTGTTTGGACAGGATGGATAAGATGACAGTGGCAGCTTAAAGGATAAAGCAATGGGCCTGTGACTGAAAGGTCACCCAAATTAAGTCACGTGAATTTCTGAAGAAAGTGGGAAAGAGAGTGGATAACACGCTTCAGAAAAAAAAGTGTTATTTATGTTCTTGCATGCCTTCAGCCTTTGATGAGTGCACTGCCCATGTCATGTCAAGAGTCTCAATTTCTAGCCATATTTCAACATCCACAGACCACCACAGATTGTCCAGCACATTGTATAAATGACTTAGCGAAACCTTTTCTTATTCAAGATTTCAAGATTAAAGATATACTATTTTCTTCTCAGTATTGCGGCTTCACCAGGTTTGTTTGACTATAGACCAAGGCAGTGAAAGGGATTGTAAATAGAAACATCTAAAACAAAAAGAATGTAGTATTGCACCTGTATTTAGCCTTTTAAAAGTTCTTTATATGCACGAGGGTGTTCTACAAACATTAGCATGAGCATCATGTTTCGCTCTGTACTTCAATCTAGCGGGGTCAGACTCTATGGTTAAGGTGACAGTTCATATTCCTCTTAATTTTTCACATTTAAAGATGAAAATAAGTACACCACATGAGAATTTCAAATGGGGACTTTCCAAGGTTTCACTGCAGAGGAGAGAGACACGTTTGCTTTGCTTTTGACCTGAAGATCTTTTGCTGATTTAACACTGCCAAGTAGAATTTTCTGGGCATAGCATGTGTGCCTCTTTCAAGCAACTTCACTCGTGGTGGTCCCCTTTCCCCACAGCCCTACACAGTCTATATGTTGTTCAGTGATAGCTCCCTGCAGTCCGCTCCTCTGTTCAACCCTAATTGCTTGAGAAGTGCAGAGTCAGTAGCAAAACAAAAATAAAGTCAGTCTTTTGAATGAGCCTAAAGAAGTCTCTCACACTTGCAAAGACATGAAAGCACACAACAAGTGAAAACAATACTGGGCCTGCTGCCAGCTCAGGATGGGTGTTTTTACTAATCATTATGAGGGCAGTTTAGCTTGTAATCGTCCTTCAATCTAAAGGGACTTGCTAGTACAGAGCCAGGAGGTCTTGTTACCATAATCTAGTGAGAAAAGACCCCTGCCAGACTTTCCCTCTTTTTTATCAGGCCTGTAATTTATTCTGAACTCTTGGTACTTGAGAGCACTGGTCACTACACTCTAAAAATTTGAAGAAGAAAAAAACGAAATTAGAATAAGAGTTCTTCAGATTGCCATTACGAAAGGGCTCCAGAGCGATATTTGGAGGGCCTCTTTGGAAGGAAATTAACCGTCTTCAGAGAACTCTATACCGTATATGTTTGATGGAAAATGCATAAGTTCTTATTGGTTCTCTTTGAAAAAGCCTCACTGAATCATCATTTTTTAGAGTGTAGGTTGCCCACTGACAACAGTGAAAAAGGGAGGGTATGGAAGTAATTACTGAGCCCTTTTTCATTTCAAAGTACCCCATCACACTATCACAATACTTACTGAAAGGCTTTATCATTAAGAGGTCAGGGGGTTTAAGATTGTTATTGCACTTATGTTTTACTCAGTCGATTTCTTATTAGGCTTATTCATTAGCAGATGGCTGAGAATATTTGCTCTTTTTCACCATTGCCCCGCTTCAACTACACCCAGTTATACATAGGATTTTTGTCATAAGCTGATTATCAATATCAAAAGTTTAGTTTTTGTGTGTTTTTTAGGGAGAATTTAGGGAGAATTAACTTCTCAAGTAAAGAACCTCAAATTTTACAATTCAAATTGGACTGTGTGCTTGGCATTGGCAATGAAGACTCACAGTGGTTTCTTTTTCTAGGCTGCTTCAATCAGCTTCGACCATTTGACTGTAGTTCTGTTTGTTTGTTCCAGTTAGTTCTCACATGATTTGTTATTCTTGTAATGGATTTTGGAGTTTTCCTTTTGGTTTTGCCAACCAAGATGCGTTGTTCATAGTGTTGGAAATTCAGTGCTCTTTCATTCTGGAATCACATTGTTAGATATGACAACAGAATCAATGAGCACACAAGAACGGAAACTAAAGAGCAGACTGAAGAAAACTTTGGTGAAGTTTAGTGTCTGCCCCTCATTTCAATGTGTTTTTTTCTTTTTAATTCATGCTGATAAATTTTATAAGCCCTTTGGATTCCTTTAGATCCAAACATATTACAGAGCAATATTTATGCCCTGGCAAAAGACACTGGAATATGACCCAGACATGCTGTGAAATGTCAAATTTGCTCTTCCTTGAAGTGATCACATTGCTCCTCGGGGAGGTGTATGGGATGCATCCTGATCAGATGTTTGAATCACCTTAACCTGCTTCTTCAGTGAGAGAGGTTGTACTATGTCTGATATCTTAGCCTCTCACACTGTCCATATGGCTGAGCCCAGACACCCTGTGAAGGGAACTCATTTTGGACACTGGCTTTGTCTCTTAGCTTTTGGTTATGAGCACTTCGCTTTCAGGCTCAACTCCCTCTTCACTGGCAGCCCACATCAGGACAACACCCCATCAACTAGGGCTATGAGTTCCATCACAAAGGGAGTAGGCTAACATGTTTGGCTGGACGGCAACAGGAGGGCCAGCCCCAACGTGAACGTCACTCACTTTGAGTGATCAAGTTACACCATTGGTCAGCTGAATACCGTGTGACTGAAGGATAAAGTTACATCATTGGTTGACCGGCAGAGTTTTGGTCACTGGTCTTTCAAAATAATTTAGCGCAAACAAGCAGTGCTTAATGCACACAGATATTTCAAAGACATTATCATCTCTACAATTGCTTTTTCTCCACTTTGATTCAACAACTTTCGTGGCCCCTAGAAGCCTCCTTGAGTTGGGCCATGGAAAGATCCGTCATAGGAATTTATATTTCTCAATTTCCATGACAAAGTGGATCTGGAATATTAACAATACATGCAAATTATCTAGTATTGTAAAAAGGACAAATGATCGGGCAATAAACGTGACATTACACATCATTCCATCTGATGTCACCTTTTCACATCTGACTTGCTAAGCTTGATGGCAAAGGTTTAGTTTGGGTAAATCAGTTGCCTAGTGAAACAACAGGCTTACCTGTATTTCATAATAATTTGTTTAGACATTGTATATATCAACTGTCACAGCTGTTTACAACATACAGTGCCATTTGTAAGCTGATGAAATGTTGTATTATGACAACACCACATTATTTCCCAGACCAAACTACACTATATATGATAGTTGCCAGTTTAGAAGATGTGTTTTCAGTTGTGTTCATACAAATGTATGTCTACATACGGTATAATCTTGTGCACTGAACACTACTGTCAACTTCCTGCCATAGTTGGCATATAACATGTTCACTGGCATTTTGATAAATCTGATTTTAGAAAAATCTGTTAACAGTTTAATGTTTTATGTCCCGCCTTTCTTGGGACATAACCCCTAATGCCCACATTCATTTTCAGATATAAATGCTATCCATATAGATACATAGATGCAAATAAGGATTTGTAGATGATTTAAACATTGATTGTTTAATTTATAAGAATTATTGATTTTTTATACATACTTTCTGGCCATCCAATCTGGTCATAACAAGAAAATACTTTTTTATTGAATAAGACATCAATTTTATTATTTTCAATCCTTTAAATGCAACATGTGAATAGCTTTTTTGGAATGCACCTTTTAACACTTAACAGTTCAGAGTGACCCCAATAAATACACTTGTTGCTATCAAGGGTGATTTTATTAGGTCCAGATGGTAGGATTTTTATTCAAATGCCTGCATGTAGACATAAAAGCAGTGCCACCCTGCTGAAATGCTAAATCACAGATGACACATTGGAAGTGATCACAACACTGAGCTGTACCTGTCTCCACTGATTAATGAGAGCACAAAAGCTGTTTTTTTTTCTTAAAGTAATACAAATGATAATGCCTCCAACTGTTCTTCTTCAGCAGTAGTCAAACTAATCTTGCATTCTAATGACAGCTTTTTAAATAAATGCCTTGCTAATAATATAGCAGATGCTTATATTGTAATGCAACCAACATAATCGCTGGTCACACGGCAAGACTGTGGCCATCACTCTAGCTCACTTTTACAGACATGAGGTCACTCCATCATCAAATGCTGAATGCCCTCACAGTTTGAGGGCTCGGTTTACTGGTCATCTTGCATATCAATAAATAAGCCGTGATAAAGTCTTCCTTAACCACACGGACACATTTTCTTCTCTAATGACAGTGGGTGACTAAAAGATGTGGCCCTTTTAGTGTCAAGCACGACTCAGGCTTAAAGCAAAAATAGCACTTTAACCTTTCTTCCAGTTTTGTGGAGAAGGAAACGGGCAGTGTTCACCTAATGGCAAGCACAGAGACTGTCGTCATGGGAGTATGAGCAGGGAATTTGTGTCACCATTCCCTTCCTGTTGGCTGGACCAACAGCAGACCTTAAACCTCAAGATAAGAACTCTAACCAGCCCCAGTTTGACTTTATTGCTGCAAGCTAATGCAAAAACCAAAGCACTTCATAAGCTGGACCATTGCTTGCTTGTGGTACCTAGGCAGCTGGCCATTTCTCCTCTACCCATCGCATCAACAACAAGTGACAGGAACGGAAGCGTCAAAGGAAATTCCTGGAAGGTTTGCCAAGGGGAGAGCCTCGGTCTGTTTTATATTACGGACGTCTCCTATGTTTTAGCAATTGACAACAGCTAAGGGAAGATGAGACAAATAATGATTTGGGATTCCAAAACAAAGTGGGTCTACCCAAAGCCACACCTCCGTTGGTTCCATGGTGAGCCGGAGGTTTGATTATCTCATAGGTTTACGTTTGCTGTAGAAGTACACCACATCTTGAGCCACATTGGTGAGTCATTAGTTACTCAGTAGATGGCAGAAATGGTAACCATAAACAGAGGCGCGCTGTTTGGGTTGGGTTGGCGCATTGTGTTCTTTCGTCAATGCTCCTAAATAACTGTACACAATCCTTATTTGATTGATCAGTTTAGACATGTTTGCAATTCTTGTGCACATTGAATAGTGGCAATGACAACAAAGTAAAAATATTTTGGAAACATATTGTACCCTTAAAGAAAGCTTCCACATATAACTATTTAAACCCGAAACACGGAAAATGGCCATACACTGCAATGTTGCAAAGCACATGAGCCTTCCACATATGGAAAATAAATATGTGCTGGAGACATTGCTATTCTCTTTTTAAAATATATAACATTACAAAGGTTTTACACATTTAAATGGAGTGAATATATAAGTATCCAACATTATAAAAGCTTGTGTTAGGACAAGATAAATGTCAAACAGATTATTGGTTCACTTACTGAACATCTTAGTTTGCCTTCAAGTACTCTGTGCTTGTTGCTCTGTGTGGGATCTACAGTATAGGAATGACTTCCTTTGTCAGACTGCAACTTTTGGCTCATTCCCAGTGGAGCACATTACATCAACAGGCAGGGCAAATCTTGATTTTGAGTGACCAGGGTTAATGCCAATTAACTTCACCGACGTAAAACTGAAATCTGGATTTGAGATTACAAGGGGAGTGTCCATTGGCAAAAAATCATGTGTCTAAGTCTCAGGAGGACAAACGTCTAGAGCCAAAGCATAAGCCTTCCAAAAGGGAAAATCTGATCAGATCCTCAACTTTGATTGGTTGTATAATAAGAATTAAAAAATACATGGAGAATTATTCATATATTTATTTGCTGAGGCATAATGAAATCGCATTTACAATGCTGAACATATTTTAGCTGTTGCTCTTATCCATTTATTTAGCTATGTACAGAATTGAGAAAAAAAAAAAAAAATAATCAGGCATGCATATTCATGCAGAGTTCACCAGTCAATGGAGGCTACCAATAGTAAGTGGTACAGGGGCCAAAGTCTCAACACCCAAATTAATATTCATGAATGGTATTGTAACAGGTGCAACAGAGATGCAGTAAGATAGAATAATACAGATAAAAATTTTACAGCCAGAGATATAAATAATTTAAGTTGATAAGATACATCAAAAGTACACATAAAAGTTAACTTTTCAAAATGATTTTTCAGTAATATGCAACAACAAAAAACAGCAACAATAACAAACACCAATCAGTGTAGTGCAATGTTAACTACAACAGCAGCTGACTGATGTGAGATATTCCCTCTGAACACAATCACAAGAGGGAAAAACCAAAAAGCAATGAGTCTGAGTTAAGTTTTAAGTGGCTGGTGAATGTTGCCCAATGTGGTCTGCCGCATGTGTTTTAATATGGAGCTCTGAGGTCGAGAACAGCACACCTGGGACACAGCACACACACTGCTAGAGGAAGTGGTCCTCCGCCAAAGAAAGCAATAGAAATTTCCAGCTAATTCACCATTCTGTTGAGACCCCCCTCCAACCCCCTTTTAAACTCTTTCCATTGTAAAGGATGAAAACAATGTTCCAAATTTGACATATTTTTGATTTTATAGATTTATTCAGTACAAAATTACAGTACATGCTTCTATCATGGTAACATACTACTGACATAGACATAGTGCTAATCAAGACATGTATGACCATATTCAGAAGTTCGTTTGCATCCTTAAATGTGACATGGACATATGAAGGCATCTTGTGTAGCTCTGGATCTTACAACCTCTTTGTAACAGAAACATTTAAATGCTGCTTAAAACACATTGGTAGCGTTTAAGAAATTCAGAAAGAAATTCAGTTTCAGTCGAACATTTTTAGGCAATATTCGCTTCCTCACTATTTTTCATGTTTGTTGATCTGCTCCTCTGGTCATAAGTTGTGAAATAAGCCTCATGTGGCTTATGGCAAAGAAAAACCCTTTTGGTTGTCACACTGCATTGCATTTGCTTTTTCAAGTGTTTTTGGACCACATCTTAAACCACCTACGACTGTGGGTGAAGTTGGATCACATGCAATTTCTTGCTATATTTTATGTCTAAAAATAGCAGCATCCTGTATAACTTGTCATAGCACATAGGATGTCATGAAACATACATCAGTGGTTATACAACCAGTAAGAATACTGTTTAAGCGACCAAGTTCATTAAATAGGTTGATTAATATGTTACATGTACAGTGCAGGATTGCAATTGCGTAATGTAATGTTTAAAGGCAAAAAAAAAAACTACGCAGCATCTGCAACTTAGATCGAATAATGACCATTATGATGTGATTTGCAAACCCTCCATTTCATTGTTTTTCCAATATTCAGTGTCAAGCCACAGAAGTAGAATGGACTCCAAGTGAATACTGGCTATTATGCTGCATTCACAGGAAGGGGAGGAAAAACATTATGTCTCCTTGGCTTATCTCATGGAGTCAAAAATCACCACAGGCAGGTTAGTTAGAGCTGCACCCCTCCCTCTGATTCCATTAAAATATCTCATCTCTTAGACAGATTCTATCTTGAATAGTCCAGTTTGTTATGCCAATGCCTGCACCCATTTCCACATGTAGCAACTGGACGAGTAATAACATTCATCTGTTACGACACAAACCCACAGGTTGAATTCCGACTGAGTGTCCAATAAAATTACTATTCAGATTTTTATAGATTATATCTGTGCAGGCCATTGCTTTTAATGACAAGTGTTTTGTTTTTATGGTTCGGTTGCATTTTGAAGCCTATCGAACTTTTGTTATCTATAATAATGTTTAATGTTGTGGATGTGTACTTTTTTCCCCCCAAGGTTTCGCTAATTTAGCAGTATTGAGCTTCATTTCTCCAAACAAAATTCTGTAATGGAGAAAGTGTTGATATGGATTTTATTTCTCCTCAAATGTGGTTTGTGTGCATGACAATTTGTATAACTTTTTCAGTGGTTTGACATGTAAACATGCAGACAAACTAAAAAATGAAACAATATGTATACTGCACATGGGTGAGGGTTGGTTTGACACAAGTAAACCCTCATCTAGAATGACCAGTCATACCTACAGGTGCTGTAGAAGTCAGAGCACTCAGAGTTTGGTTTCTGGTATCGTTTCATACAGTTTTAATTTTTCCATGTAAGACATGATGGACATATTTTTAGATTGATGCAGGTAGATGTTTTGGAAATTCATTCAAAGGAAGTTTTTTTTTTTTTTTTTTTTTTACAGTTTTATATTTTAGTGATGAACAAATTGTAGTGTTACTGCAATTTAACAGTGCTAGTCAACTCTACTCTTATCTAAAAACTTAAGAAAAACAAGGTGGGGCAGGGTGAGGGAAAGGGTTATTCTTTTGGGTGGGAATTATCAAAGAGGTCCAGGGTTCTCCACCTCCTCAGCATTGTTAAGGTTCCTGATGTGTAAGGATTTGGTGGAGTTTTTCCTGTCCTGTATCTTTTAAGGGAAACCACGCTGATTTCCTCTTACTCAGGCATTACTCAGCAGACTGTGATCAAGGGCCTCTAAGTGGGATCCCAGAAGCACCCTTAACCTTAATATTTGAAATGCCCAAAAATATCAGAAGGCCTTGGTAGCTTGGCAAGCTGAATTCTAAATTAGGGGTAGAAACTAACATCAACATTGTTTGCCGCTTCTAAGACAATAAATGGAATTGGTATTTATAAAGTCTGAAACTAACTGGAAATCACATTAAACTTAAAATATATGACCTTAATAGATAAACACAGCTGTTTCCTCTGAAACAAAACAATCAATAGCTATAGGGTTTACTGTACAGGAAGCTACTCATGCTGACATTTCCCTCCACTTGTGCTTTATTTAAGATTTAACAGGAACACGTGTTATGTCATGGCCTTTGTTTCTGGAATCAAATCCTTGCCACTCCCAGTGAGAAAGCACTCACTTATCTTTGAGTCGAATGTTTACCTTGTCACTTTTCCTGACAATTTCTGTGGAAACACCACTATGTCATTTCCCCACAATCTATTACAATGTGATTAAATGTAAGGCAAATAGTGGTTATTATTTGCATCTGCATCAAAATAATTTATCATTTATTGTTTCCTAAAACTGTTCAACACTGAGTAAATATTAAATTCAATTTGAGTTATCAAATTGGGCAAGAGTAAATTGATGCAGGGGCCACATCTTGGCTAGAGGTAGCAGTGCTCCTTACCCTCAAAGAGCTTAACAAGATTTCTATACTTTCTATATTTCTATATTTCCAGTGTTTACATTTAATCATTTGTATTTCTAACTGTTGCATTAGCCTGTGGGAATTTCTGCTTGTCTGACTGCAAAAATACTATATAAGAGAATCACACTTCTGCGACCAATTGTTACAGATGTCAATATCCATTCACCTAATAGTGTAGCTTGAACATTATTCCAATTCATGTTGGCATGACCTTAACCAAACCGAGACAACTACTTTTTGACAACAAATTTGACTTTACAACAATCTTAGGTAGTTACTCATAGGGGAGTCCCAATAACCACATAAATTAAATATTCCGCTACAGATAAGCCAACCACGGTGCATTGCAAGCAATAGCCACAACTGTGCTATGTTCATGTTTCTCTCTTTTTCATAGGGCTTCAATGTTCAAATGTTTGTCATTTTCCAGAGCTTTCAAACACATCTCATGGTTTTTATCAGCAGCTGAAAGTCAATTGAAAGCCAAGAAAATACCATCTCCAATGTCAAGAATGATGTGTTATGCTCAACATACAGTAGTGCATACTTGTAAGTCAATGAAAATCAAACACACTTCTTATAAGTTACAGTATTTGAAACAAACATGGACCTGTACTGTGCTCAATTTAATGTAAGCAATTATTTTGTAAGGTGGGTGGCAATTTTTCAAGTGAGAATAATGTGTAAGTAAGATAGCTCCATCTATGCAAAGACATCAAGTGAGATAAACTCCCCTCATATGTATGATGAGTATGAATGGGGCCAAAAGTACCATTAAATTAGGATTAAACTACATCTGATTTTAGAGTTCTTATTAACCGAGAGATCACTTATCAAGGTCAACAAAATGCCACTGCTTGCCATTTCTGTGTTAATCCAAAGTTACCAACAAAGTGACCAATGAATTATCAGAAGACAGCCAGGCACAATATTTCTCAACACACTCACACACATACACCCTCCATGCTGCCCACCACACCATCACTACCATCACTGTGTGTGTGTGTGTGTGTGTGTGTGTGTGTGTGTGTGTGTGTGTGTGTGTGTGTGTGTGTGTGTGTGTGTATGTTTGTGTGGGTGCGTGTATGGGGGTTGAACACAAGCATAATTGGAGTTGAGTACAGTTCTCTGAAGCACATTAGCACAGAGCCCACAGTGTACCAGGTTCCACAGAGGGCAACACAGCTGCACAAAAACAGGTATATGGAAAACCAAGCTGACAGAAAACAGAAACGTCTGAACAGAACAACATGGAGGGGCGACGGGCGGGAGGGGTGTCTCCATCCATGAGCGGGGACCACCACAAAAATGGACCCAGAGTATCCAGCGGGGATAAAGTTCTTCAGATCTTTAGCCAGTATGCTAAAGGATTTCTGTGTTGCCCTACACGGAAGGACTGTTACAGCATGCTAGTAGAAAAACAAAAGATCCATCTTGATACAGTGGTTTTAAAGAGACATGAGAAATGGTGATAGACTGATCCTTTAGTTGTCTTTGCCTGAAGGGTGTGCGGAGTGTCGCCATGAAAATCAGCCCTCATTTGACTCTTGGTGTTAGCTATTAAAAGAATGATGGATATGTTTTGACAGTGATAATAGCGCCCTGAAAGAAAATGGTGCACATTCATCAATTACATTCATAATTCTTACATGAGGCAGTTGTAAGCAATTACGGCTACCTGGTTACAGATCAGTATCAATGACTCCATTATGATTACCAAAGAACTCCAAGCTTCCAGTAATGCTGTGTCAGTCTTAATTCAGCCTTCACTCTAGTTTGGCTCCACAGATCAGGAGCACAGCCCACATCTCAGTTTACAGAGGGTGCATCCTCATGGGTACAAAAATAACCCCAATAAGTTAAGGTTAGGAAACAATCCGGGTCGTAGTTTAAAAAAGCCAATATTAACTGTCAGAAGGAAATGGGAAACAAAGCGGCCTCCCGTAGCAAGTCCCAGGTTTTGTTTACAAATCCATCTCTACATAGGTTTTGTGGCTCTACAATAACATCATCATCCAACTTCTAAAGTCTAAATTGCTACTGTCTCTAGAGGCTCTTTGTCATTTGATCATAAATAAATGTTGTTTTTGGACATTTTCTGAAATTACTGATTCCAGTCTACCTTCAGTCAGCATTTTTTGCATTCAAATTTGAATACTGAATGCCTCTACAATAGTTGAGCTGTAGCCTAACACCTCAATCTACATAAATTTACATTATTCTCCATTTGATGAAGCACCAGTTATTCAGCCAGGGTCATTAAAGCTTTTTGATTTGTTGTTCTTAAAAATCAGTATCAGGTAGATGTTTAAAGACAAACCATGTGCTGCGGTGGAAGCAATGTTCATGTTTCTGGCAGCAGTTTCTTTTGAATAAACAGAAGTATACAGAAAAATAAAAGACCCACTGTTCTACAGATCTATAGCCACCTACAGAAGCTACACTGGCATCAACAGAGAATCCAAGGAAAAGACAACACAGCACAAGCCACATTGTTTGATTGACAAGTGAACTCTGGGAAGTACAGCACAGAAACACCACAGCAATGAACGCTTCACACCAATGTTGCTGCCAGAATGACAAAATAAGGCTCTTGTGGATTACCACTTGAACTTTTAACCAGATGAGCACAAACAGACACAAAAACCAAATGAAGTGCATTTCTTTCAGCATGTTATATCATCATCGCTGCCATAACCATATGGTCATGAAACCAGAGTGCAGCTACACATTTTGTGATTACACACATATGGTAGCGATTAAGCTCATGCCAGTCGGGCTAGCCTCTTGTGGGTAGACCTCGTGGTAGTCACACCAGTTTCACTGAAGTCATAGTGCCAAGTATGGTTAGTGTCACAGCAGATGATTTGAACCTGACGCAGCCATGTCTTCACAGAACGAGTGCTGAAACCGTCTGGTAAGCTGTATGGTTATGTGCCGGATGACGGTGAAGTCGGATTAGTCCAATATCATTGTCTGAGTAACAGTTTCCAAAGATGTTAAGAGCAGCTTGATGAGCTTTTTCCTGCTGTCCGTTTTCCTGTCTAAAGGTTGTGGTTCACCACGGAGGGCGGGACCAGAGAGTTTGATTTCTTTGCGACAGGCACTGAGTCAAGTGAAGTGATGCAGGCTGGCATATTCATCCAAGAGTGCGGTGGCTGGATACGTGCTGATTTGCAGAGGCACACTAACATTTCCTCTCCTAAAATAGCCTCTTTCATAAGAAATTTATAGTCTTTCTTTCCCAATCAGTTTTAGTATGGGCCAGCAAAGGGATGACCAGCAAACATTTTGATATTGAACAACTGCACCACCTTAGAAGATGCATGTAAACACAAAACTCCTGAAACTCCTGTTTTATTTCTCACATCAGTGTCAGTCAATGCTTCTCAGAAGTTTGAAGAACCACCGCATACACAAAGCAAGTTAACTTCCACAGATCCAGCTCAGCTATGTCTCCAAACTATTAGATTTATCGGTAATACCCACAGACCAGTGTTTCCCAGACTGAGTTCAGGAGTCACTGGGTAAATCTTGAGGGTTGCAATGATTAACACGATACAGGGAGAAATGAGAAAAAAAGAAATTTCTGCTGATTATCCACTTTGATTAAACTTCTTGTAACTCACAGGCATATGCAACCTGTGACCAGGAGTCACAAGCTGGGAACAAAAGTTGGGAACCACTTCCATTACTTTCAGAAAAAGAAAGATATCATATCTGGGACATGACTTTTGGATGACTGGATTTGGGTTTACAGTTTCCACCTTCATGGATGCTTAAATGGAAAGAAAATCCAAACTAGTGCAGTAAGCATGGAGCCTGGATAAGTGCAGCTGAAGTTGTTTGGAATGGTGACATTTATTAAAGAGACTGATTACATATAATTTTTACTTTTGTTGTTGTACACATTTTGTCATACATGTTTTTTTTATCAACTGAAATTGTTTGTTGGGTTAGAGTTAGAATTTGATGAGTTAGTAAGGTTGAAATTCATTGATTTCCACTGTTCACCAATTCTCTCAATCTGTCATTGTTGACCATTATTATCCATCATGACTTGATTACTAAATGTCTGATACTGTATGTTGTTTGGTAAACAAACTCTTGACATAAAACAAGTGTGACTACAATCCCTGCATTATAATATTGTTTGAGAATAGCCCATGTTTATGCAGTGACAGCTTAGACATATTTTGGCCTCCTTGCCAAAAACTGTTGCCGTTTCTCTTCACCAAATGTAAGTAATTTTCCACACTCAAATTTGAGTGTGGAAAATTACCAAATTACCATAATATCAAGACAGAAGAAGAGTGTATCCTACAAACAGGAAAAGGTGTCACCCTAATTAAAGACAAATGGATTTATAATGACTTATTTTAAAACAGCAGGAGATGAGTACCAGACTGCTTAAATAAAGGCCACATCAACAGCTCAGGTAAACTACATTACCTGACTCATGGCAGTTTTGTTAGGCAATTTTCAGTAAAACACACCTCACGCATTCTCCTCTTAAATAAATAAGTAATGGAAAGGGCAAGGAAGAATTAAGGGTAATTAAACCTAGAAACTGACAACAAAACAAACTGCAGAGAGGGAAGTTGCTTGGTTATTACTAGGGGAGGAGGCATGTTTCCTGTATCCAAACTTATCTTTCAGCTCCCTGCCACAAACTTCTAAACAGTGTCAACTGGTAAAACAGAATGTTTGTCTTGATGCTCCGTAGTCAATTGTTCTTGTTGACTCATGCTCCTACTCCTCAGCTGCAAAGTATGCCACCATGCCCTCAGACACCCCCTCCACAGCCTATTTGTTTAATTTTGTTTTTGTGGAAAGTGACGGTGATCGAATTTCCACTTTTGCTTTCAAAGAACAAATGAGAATATTTGTTCCAAAATTAGATAAGAACCATCCGAACTCTTTTATTGGCGGCCTCTTTTTTCACTCTCAATTGAAAATTAAAATGCTGTGTGATAACACATGACAGTGTTCTCCATTTTTTAGTTGAACTTTAGAAACTGATTTTTCCCTTCAAAGACTTTGATATTTTTCCTTTTGCCCCTAAGTGACATTTAAATGTTTTCTTTTTCGCTTTGGGGTAACATGGTTTTCAAATCCTTTTAGTTTTGGTAGTTTTAGCACAGTAGTAGTTCTTTTTTTTTTTTTTACAAATAGACTGATCCTTTCCGTTCTTGATAAATGATTTGGCATTATGGCTTCTAATCTGCATGTCTTTCAACAGATGTAACAAGTGAAATTTCTGTGGCAAGTTGATGCATCATGCAATACCTTCTATTCATATATCATAGCAACCACAACAGATACTAACTGTGCAACAAACTCCTTCACCCGCTATGTACTGATATCAATCTAAACTCTGGCAGTGATAATTTCCTCTTTAACAATGCCCTTAAGATTGATGTTTATGCAGAGCAGTCCAGAATTACATTATCTAAACTAATAGTCTTGCTTTTAATGACACCAAGCCTTTTATTCTGTGCCAAATTACACTAGTCGAACGCCTTTCGGGTGTTTCTTCCTACTATTGGGTTTCCAGCCCTTTATTTAGTTCAAATCAACATCCCCACCCAGAACAAATGGTCTACCTCAAATGACTCTCAAAACAGATCACACAGGATGAGTCCAGGTCTCCAACTGTGTTGCCTATAACCTTTTATAGCCCTCCGAGGAGCCTCTCCTTGTCAAGTGTTTCAGCGGACCTAAGGCAGATCAAAAGTTTTGATGTTTTTCTTTGCTGTGTGTTTCCTGTCCAGCCAGTTGACCAAATGACTTCAACTGAAAATGGTAAATGAAATAATAGTAATGTAGAGGGCACCAGAAAACTTGTATCTGTTGATTGGTGCTCAATATCAGACATTTAATTCTGTTTAATTAGAGACTTTTCGAAGGGAACAAGGCAGGTGGGTTTTAGTTACACAAACATTTCTCTGAAGCAAAATAGGAGTCTGAGATAATCTCACTGGTTGAATTAAACCTCAAAACCACAGCAGGCAGAGACAAAGAACACAGTCAGCTATTGCATTGACTATATGAATGAAAGTGTCTTATCACTCATTCATGAAAGACTTATGGGCAAACTAGGGAAACTACTCTAGATTGTATTTAAATTGCAGCCTCAGGCAATGTGTTTCCTTCCTCTTCTCCTCCCTTGTGCAGTGCTCCCTGGACACCAGTCTGACATTACTTGGCCAGAAAATTTGAGGTTCTTTGGCATGCCCACTGAGGCTTGATTCAGCCAATGGGATTATTTAAAAAAGTTTGTATCTTATACCTACAACTTGTATCTGAACAGTGGTGATTGTGCAGAAAGGTGCAACCCCAAGGGTCTGTCTGTCAGATGCAGAGAGAGAGAAGAAGGAATGGGGAGGAGGCAGGAGAATCTCCCTCAGGGAGGATACGGCAGGGCAGGAGACAACATGGCAAAGGCAGCAGAAACGCTCAAAGCACATGGCCGACTGCCAAGAGTAGTTTGGCGGACCTCGGCTGACACAGCACTTCACTGCAGCGGCCACACAAGCTCTCTTTGGTTAAGGCTTACAGGGCTTTGCGCTGAAACAAGCTCCTCCTGTGTATGTAAACAGTGCACACACATCAAGCTCAGATGCAGTCAGACATGACAATACTCTTACAAAACCAATATGTGCACACTTGAGGGGCCTATATTAAGCTTTTAAAGTGCCATGCAAACACAAGGCATGCTGCCAGATAAACTAAATCGATGCCAGAACAGAGTATTACACAGACCACACAAAAACACACAGTGCACACCCAAACTTGTGATCATGTCAGGATTTTTATGGACTACATTTATTCTCTAACCTCTAACCCTTTCTGTCTCTAATACACCTAACCACAACCTGTACCTTCAGAAAACGAAGCGAGAACATTGAAAGTTTCACTCATATTAGTGAAACCATGCGTACATAAAGTATTAAGGAAAGCACACAAATACCATAGCGTACATACAGACTATTGAAATAATTCACACACATCAGTGAGCCACACTCAGTGACATGCACATTTCCTTGTGCTTCAGAATGTAGTCAAATTTGAAAGTCATACATGATTTTATGCAGACAAGCTGCAAACTTGCATGTGCCTCTATACATACTACAACTAGGGGTGTGCATAAGCAGATGTGTTCCCCACATGTGCTCTAGAAAACATGATGGTGACCTCCTGACAGCAAGAAGAATGGCTCCTTTTTTCAGTTTGGCTGAACAACACAAAAAACTGCAGTACCTACATGCAGCACATGAAACAAGCATCCAGTTCACTTTTCTAGTGCATGTGTAGTCAGCAGGCTTGCAGTACTGATAGTCCACTGCACGCAAACATCCACACAGTTGTCAACAAGGGCCCTCCTGGTCAGATTATGAAATTTACCTAATGCGGACCCTTGTGGCTACACGGACAAACAAACAATGAATTGATGGCACAATATACACTAACCTTTCCCAGCATGTCCTGGGTTTGTTTAGGGCTCTGCTCCTATATAGAAATGTCAGGAATACGTTGAACAAGTAGGTATCTGGGATACACCCTGATTTAGATGCCCTAAATCCACCTTAGCTGGTTACTCTCACTGAAGAGCAGTGGTTTCACTTCAAGCTACTTCAAGAGTCCATCCTATGAATGAAACTTGTGGCAGGTGGCACATGAGGGATCTGAGAGACTGCACTTCGTAAGGCAAATGATTTTAGATACAGAGTATACAAGTGACTTTGTGTATTTGTAAGTATCTTAATATATTTTTATACACCTTTACGCATGTGTGTGCCTCATAACTGTATTCAAGCCAAGTGTGTAATTTAAACAGTGCGCAAACATGCACGCACACATACACGACACACACTCTCTACACATAGTGCAAGTACAGTGTATCCTGATCCAGAAAAAACGTTGGTTTTGCAGGTAGATCTCTTCAATGAGCATAACAAGATAAGACAAACAGTTTGATTATATAAGTCGAGCCTTAATCTCCTGGCGTGTTTGAAGTTTGAAACCTGACAGTTTATGCTGTCAGTGTTCGTAAATGGGGTTAAGTAATGGGGAATATTTGTAATGACAGCAATAATTCCTCTGCAGCAAGTGGTTATTAACACGAACATTTACAAGGCCTCCAGTGACTAATTGTTCTCTTACTTCTCCTCCTAAAATGTATTTTATGTTATGTTGAGGGCAGCATTAAGTAATACTGCACAAAATAGAAAGTCAATATTCTTACATGTTATTCTCATGTTTTATATTCCTCACATTATCTTTGGTTACCGTTGATATGTATGACACAGGCATTTAAGCTTATTCCAAACCAAAAATGGGGCAAAGAAAAGTGAGCCAAATAACTCAACTTTGTGAATATATTGGCTTACATACATAAAACGAAATAAACCACTGTCTATGTTGTGTATAACCTGGGTTGACCTTAGCTGTGCACATTATGATGAACACAGCAAGGATGAGTTTTTTCCAAATATTTACCTTACATTATTAAACACACTCGACTAATTCAAGTCTGAGTTTTAAGGAAACTCTATCGTAAACACTAGAGTTTTAGATAATTTATCACTGAGGTGACAATGCTGACAAGAGTTTTAAATGAGCCATAAAAAATACATCCGATGACTCCAAATAAGTTTCTTTTGGCCTTACTACCTGTTTTTTTTACATCATAATTGCAACAATAATAGCTTCAGGGGAGAAGCTATGGCTTCTCTGCAGCGGAGTTTTTGGAGGTTTGGTTATTGTACAATGGCCTAACTGATCACAGCTCAGGTTTTGTCAGTTTTGCAACAGTGACATATGGCTTTGAAAAAGACAGACCTTACAATGTAACAACAAAAGAGGATGAATATATTGTTAACAGCAGTGAATGAGCAGGTGGTGGCTCAATGTCCTACTCATAGGATAACATCACAGGCCACACAGTCAATGGTGGCCACAGACTAGCTTTATGTTAACGTGAACTCAGTGACAGGTGACATGGTGAGTTTGCCAGTGACGTAAGGTAAGCTAATATTAGCTCACAATGACAAAGGAGCAATGCTGTCACCAAACTGCTTCATGGCCAATTACATGCCAAAGGAACCTTGCCACTCTGGTGTTTGACACAACCATCCGGTGCTGTGCTGTTTTAGGAAACAAACGTCCACTTCCAGTGTTCGCTGCCAGCTGGTAGTGCAACGACAAATGATGGCAATAATTTAGAAAAAGCTCCTCCCAGATGTGAGGGCAGCTTCAGGTCTTATAAAATGAATAAGTCTTGCTTTTACAGCCACCCACTCAACGTCTGCCGAAAGGTTTCCCTTCCGTTCCACAAGTATATTGCTTATTTGGAGAACCTAATAACGATTATTCAAGGTGGCAGGGTGGCCCAGTGGTTATAGTGACCGTCCCATCGTGTAGGGGACAAGGGTTCAATTGCAGTAACAGCCGTACGTCCTGGCCAAAAGCCCCTCTGCAAAATGCTGTAACCACTCATTCAGTCACTGAAAGTCACTCTGGATATGACTGCTCACCACATGTTAACATGCTCTGAATTAAGTGGAGTGTTTTTTTAAATTTTCAAATTAAATCTAGAACGTTAGGCCCTAAAGAAACATTATGACTCATGGAGCAGATAAACATGCAAAAAGAATTTATCACAACACTGCTGTCACCTAATATTAATACCACATCACATTGATGAGAAAGACACACTTTATGCAATCAGAGTTCAGCTGTGAACTAGGTGAAGGAATAAGGAAAACAATGTAGGCATGAGTTTGGATGGAATAAGATAATGTCTTTATAATATGTCACATAGCTCAATGTCATAGTGAACCAAAAAATAATGAAAGCAGACATGGTTTTTCTTTACACTTAATGTAAATGTTCCTAGTGTATGGGGGATAAAAGAGACTTTCCGCAGAGAGCACAGGGTACAACCATTTTACACAATATTGATATAATTTTTGTTGTGAATAGCTGTCATCCCTAATTGTAATCACACTCACTCATTTTACTGTACTGTAATGTTATATGTACTGGAGGTTGTACTATATGTACAGAAGTGAAGTGCCAATTATGTAAGAACAAGATATTATGTTACAAACTTATTGTAACATATGGTTTGCTATGCAGGACATTGAATGATGGAGGAGAAGAAGGTGTACTCATTGATCGTACCTCACTTTGTGAACAGAAACAGATGCAGGCTCCCTTTGCATTGTAGGATAAGCATAGTTGAGGCAGTCTTTCTATCAGTCCTCGATTATGGTGATATTATCTACAGTCATGCTGCTGCTTCTGCTCTCAAACCCCTAGACTCAGGTTATCATTCTGCCCTCAGATTCATGACCAGTGATCCCTGAGACACTCACCATTGTATTCTGTAAAGCAAAGTTGGTTGGTTCTCTTGAGCACAGAGGCATGATAAACACTTGAACCTTTTCATCGATAAAGCCTTTACTGGACATTCGCCACCAGCAACACCTATGCTGGACTGGACCACATAACTCTACCAAACTCGCTCTACTAAATGTCCTGATCTTCAAGTCCCGTGGGTTTACTTTGAAATTTGAAAATCTGCCCTTAGTTTTTGTGCACCAAACACATGGAATTATCTACAATACACTCATGATCGACATGCTCACCACCCCTGGACAATTCAAGACAACAATCTCAAACTACTTCACCTCAGTTTGCTTTCACTGAATTTGAACTTTTAACTTTCTATGTACCTCAAAATCGTTGCGAATGAGGGCAACCTCAATGATATTCAAGGCTTAAATAAATGAGAAAATGAGAGACAGATACAGACACATTCACACATACATACAATTTAGATCCTTCAATCAATCTAATCTGTATATTTTGCAGACTGGGGAAAAACTGCATGAAAGCCATGCATAAACATTTTGTTTACAAGCTATCAGACAAGACCCCTAGCAATTAGTGTTATTAATTAGCAAGATTCCTATCATGTAAAATTATTTAACCATTCCCTTGTGTATGCATCCCTTATTAAGTGTGATGTAAGTGTAATGTCCTAGGAGGATCTGGAAGAATGAATGTTTGATTGCAGCACAATTTTGGCACTTTGCTACTGCTGTAATGCCTGTAGGAAGGCATGTAGACTGAGCAATCAGAGCAGAGATACTGACTTAGCTGCTATAGCAAAGTAAACAGAGATCATATCTGCTTTTATTTCCAAGGGAATTCTGCAAGTCAGAATATGTGAGAACCTAAACTAGAATGACAGGTGTTGAGCAAGAAAGTAATCATTACGGTGCTGATCTTAAACATCAAAAGCCAAACAAAGGAGTGTGGAGTATATTGCGCCAACAAAATGCCACAATATAATTTCAAAGCCTAAGGGTCCCGCAGAGAAGAAAAAAAAATTGATGATAACACAAGAGCTTCCAATATTTCATAAGTGGGAGTCTGGAAACATTTCAAAATTGGTTCTTTTTAATAATTGATATTTAAAGCAAACAATAATTCAGTGTTCACATGCCCAGGGGACAGGGTATGTGAGGATAAAACTAACCAAACAACAGCCACAGTCACTTAGTAATTAGTAATTGTATGGTGGCTACTGTTTACATATTTAAGTAGTTTCAAATGCTCCCACATGGTGATACAGATCATGTGTAAAGTGCCTACAATTGTTATAGACAGGAAAATGAATTTAAGATTTTTAGTATTTTAGTTACTAATACTTAGCGGGTAAAGGTAGTCGGATTTCCATATTTACTGAAAACAAAAAAACACACAAGACAGAGCAGGACATGTACCTTGAGTCACAGCAATGTAGGACATTACTGGATTTTACAAACAACAGCAAAGCATGGGGCCCACTCATGGAAGAACAAGCATGATGTATGAGTTGGCCAATTATGAACATACTGTTGATATGTGGAACATCACTCTCTCCCACTGATTTGTGCTTTTTTATGCGTTTGTTGTTTTAGTTACAAATCCTCCAGATTAGTTGGTAATGAAAAAAAGCTGACAAACCCGCTCAGAAAGGGGGACGAAAGGAAATGCGGATGGGAAATGTGAGGTGGGCCCACGCCCTTGAGTATAATGCCTCAGACATGGACTTTATGGCCATTACCAGTCCCTAATTTGATTCGGCCTTATGATCCGGAACAATCAGGAACAGGCTTGTCTTTAAGGACGACGGTGAAACCCAGCCAACGGAAAAGTCAGTCTGCATAGCAACATGGAGACGATGCAAAAACAAGCTCGCTCAGACCCCTCATATGTCAGCTGAAACGTCAGGAGGAAAAAAACCTGACAAAACACACACCTGTAACCACTAGTATGGAAAAAGGCAGGAAGAGACAAAACTTCCAACTGGCATCTAAAAACCCACTACAACACAATTAATAGGACTACCTTACAGTAGAGAAGTCTATATGGCAGAGCAATATGTGAATCTCTTTGTAGCTACTTTGAACATGATGGAAACTTGTTCCTCATCCTCACTACCATGGCCATTTTAACAGCTTTTCCATGGGAACGCTCCCCAGTATACCCCAGCTGCCGGAAAGGAGCCAAGAGATGCAGGGTTTGAATGTGGGATAGGGCGAGCCTCCATTAAACTGGTGATCCCAGCATGGTGGTAAACCTCGGTGTGCTTCACTCCTTCCTACTGTAAAAGCCTGGTTAAGGCGTCAGGCCTGGCTAGGAGGAGACAGTCCCTTGCCCCTCCCTGGCTAAATACTGCACCTCCAATCTGATGCTAAAGCTGGAGCGAATGCTTAACTTTCATCCCAGTGCAAATACTAGAACCCTAAGGGATCCTCAAAGAATTCATAAGTCTTAATAGTGGCTTACTTCGTACTGTTCATTCAGCTTTCTCAAAAATAAAAATGGATGTACTTGCAGTTTACCCAATCTGGGTAGACAACTTATTCTGACAGTGAAGTAAGAAAATTGTGCTTACCTTTCACTTGTTGCCATTAGCTTGTTTACAGTGCTGCTGGTTTATTTGAGTAACTGCTAGTCCCATCTGTTTCAGTCATACAGTGTTGTCAAAGCCAACCTTAGAGAAAATATTACATATAATAAAATTTTATTTTTAAGTTATTTTTCTGTTGACAGGTACATCTTTAAAAAGGTATTTTATATCTATCATCTAGCCAAAATGATGAAATAATAATACACATAATGTATAAGCTAGTATTTAAATAAAGAATGTCACAATGTGATTAAGATTTACAATAATTATATTCCTTTATTTTGTAATAATAAGTAATGTAAGCAACATCTAATTACATTATAATTACTAATGCTAGTAAAGGTGTTTGCTGTCTTACCAGGAATTTGGTCTCTCTTGGCCTTTGGATGTGTTGGCTTCATGTGGTGTGCCCTAAAATAGGGAGACTAGTGAGGGAGAGGGGTGAAGAAACCAGCACACCAGTATTAATGCAAATTAATAAAAAAGAAAAAAAGAAAAAAAGCACCATTTGCATGGCAGTACACTCAGTCCCAGGGCAGGGTGGTTTTAACAACTTTCTAATTTTCTTTTTAATTACTGTACAACATAACTTGCATCTTGCATATGAAATACATTCTAGATTTTTTTTCACTTGTCTATTGTAGCTTCAGTAGTTCAGGGCCTGTCCTATCTCGTGGTTTTGTGCAGCCTGTCATTCCTATGCTGAGTGTATCTCTCATGCATCTTGCTGCTCTCTGCCTGGTCATCTTCACTTTTCACCTTCCTGGCTGAATAAGCATTATGATTATTCTTGTGAATTAAGAGCAAACATATCAAATGTGCAGTATGGAGGAAAAATATCGAATAATCACCTCTATCAAAAATATTTACCTGATTAACTGACAATGACACACTCCAGTCACAATGCAGAATCCTGCATTTTCCAGCCTCAGAGTTGTTAACCTTTCTTGGCTCATAGTCTGGACTCTAGTTGGGATGCAAAGGGGAGACTTTGGTCTTGAGGAGTTGCAGCCGTAACACAAACAGCCACTCCTAACTTGTAACTATCAAGCTAACTGTGCTCCAGGCATCAGCCTCATTGCTCTCCCGCTATGACCACAAACTACGTACTAAGCTACTCCTGAAAGGACCTCCACTACTTTTGTAACAATATTCTGTTTCAAACTTACTGCAGATCTTGCACAGAGATGATAAATCGTGTAATTTGCTGGTTTACATGCTACATGCTATGTCTACATGCCTCTTAATGCCAAGTTTAGTTTACACACGTCTGCGCATGCGTGTAATGCAGTAGCAGCACTGACCTCAGAACGGTAGAAGCTGAGACAACTATGGGCCAGTTTCACGAAGATAGACTTTGACTATGACTCAAATATAGCAAATAGACTTAAGAAAGACGTCTAAATTCATTAGTTGCACAAAGTAGTTTAGTCCTTGACTACCTTAAATCGGACTGCGGTACAACGAATTCTGGGTAAATTGAAACTTTAAAAGAAAAAAAAAATGGCCGTCCGAGTCACTGTTTCCAACCAACTACCAGTCGATAGGAACAGACAGAAAACACAGGTAACATTAGGCCAGTTATGCCTCTAGTGATTTATTGGGAGACAGCAGTCAAAAGATACAAAAGTTTTACTTTGTGACGGTGGTTTTGGTATGCTAATGGTTGAGCCGGTAGCTAGCTGCTAACGATTTAAATGCAAGTTACATGTCAACAAACACTATAACATGGGCTTCAGAAAAAAGTGGTGCTGTCGGTGTTTATTTTTCTTAGCGACCCTGTCTTTGGATGGTCAGAATGAGACAACAGAGGAGGACAGCCAGGTGGCAGCATAAAGGGGGCCAATTAATCAGACGGGAGAAGACTGGAGATGGGGAGTCAGGGTCAGCTGCGTCTGGCCCGAGAAGAGAGGTCTGTCCCGCAGTGTCAGAGGTAACTACTGCAACTAATCTGCTTCTGGTCAGCACGTCACTGTCTGTGACCATTGTAACTTTGGTCTTTGGCCTAAGTTAGCCTGGGGGTAAGGTATCTAATTTTTTGGTTTAAAATTAGTCAGTCTTGTGAAATGTTTTTACTTGCATTAGACTAATCTATAGGCAAAATTAAGACGGGCCTAACACTACAGACCAGTCTAAAATATCTTTGTGAAACTGGCCCAAGACAGTTTGCCAAGCACATAGGTGGCTATCTAGTCACCTGTAAAAGATCCCAGGATTAACCTCAATGCACATGTAACCCCCCCCTCCGACAAGATCCATCCTTTAAGAATGGAACATGTCACAACCGTGAAAATGACAGAAGCGATTCATACTACAGCTGGTAATAAGCTAGCTTTCTTAGACAATACCATGCTGTCACCACAAGGGGGCAGTAAATTGCATGATGAATGCAAACAGGCATCAGATTATTTATGGGACAGAAAGCTGCTCTGAGTTTGGATATAAGGAGAGATATTGTCTTAATTGATGTCTATTTTTAGCTTTAACTGGGCAAGCACTGCTGACAGCATGCCAATGCTTCTTACACTGATAAAGTAAATGGAAATATCTTTAATGTCTTGACGAGCTGTGGTAGCTAGCTGAACAGCTGAGTGCATTATCTGAAAACTGTTAAACAGAATAAAAGTACAAAATGTACATATTTTTTCATATTGAGCAACCATGAATTAGAAAAAATTATGAACAAACATTTGTTTACAAGTTTAGACTTTTTCGTGCACCATAAGCAGAACAAAGAATAAACACCTATCTTAAATGCTGACTGGGTTTGCCAGAAACAGCATACAAATACAAAACACACATAATTTTCAAATACTGAGTGTTGCAAAAATGATTAACAAACATGTATTAAAAGTTTTAACAGTGTTTTCATGTACAGTAATTACCTTGAATAGTTGAAATGATGATAGCAGGATGAAGAAACCGAGGGACAGCTCTCGCCTTCACTCGTAAATTGGCCAGCAGACGTTGTGACTTGTCAGGGTAAGAAAAGCACAGGTGTTACTAATAAAATTAATTATACCAGGACCCTGCAAGTGAAGCAGCTAAATGAAATCCAGCCATAATTAATTTTATTATTGACACCTGTGCTTTCCTAATGTACCATGACAAAAAAAAAGCTTATATTGAGTGAGTCATTACCAGCAGATCAACAAGTAACGATGTCTGCCTATGATTTGTAAACTGCAGGACTGGTTTGTTTACTTTGATTTGATTTACTCTGATGGGGCAGCTGCTGTCAGTCAAACACAGACACTAACATGCCCCTGAATATTAATTATATTTCTTTAATGTCAGGATTTTATTTCATTTTTTAATTAAAACTTTACTTTTAATTAAAAAATAAAATCCTGACATTATTTTTGACTGCAAAAAGGGATGACTAAATGAGATTTCAGGTAGACATAAGAAATTGCAGCCATTAAACTATCAACACTGACATTGATCAGCTGCTACTACTGCCAGCTCCTGCTCAGATTCGTTGTCATATTGTGCAAAGAGCAACTAGAATATGACTGATTTAAGCTCTGTCTTGCTACTTAATCAAATATTATTTTGTTCTTGCATATAAACCTTTGCCACATTGCTTTGAGGATGCCAGGAAACCTGTAGGTTGAAAGCATGTATTCCTGTGTATGGTTTTCCTGGTTATAGCTACTCCTGGTGAAGTTTTTTTTTGCCTGCTTACAGTGGAGAGTGGTTCATCCCATGGTTTACCTTTTTAATAATGGCCATCTGTTCACTGTGGACTGTCTTTCACAGCTGTAATTGTTACTTTATGTCAAGTTACTAATACTGTACGTACTGCGTAGTTGGTCACTGAGCTACTCATTCAGAACCCCACCCCAGTTTGCCTTAACTCTAATCCTAGATGGCTTCACTTGCTGGTTGATGGCATGTTTGTGGTTATTAGTCTATATAATGGTTACAATTAATTTGGAAGATTTGTGATTCGGTATGTGCCAGTCAGATAAAACATAATGTCTATGAACACTGACCAACGTTGACCACTCAGCCTGGAACTGTCTTTGACCTCTGAATTATAGTACAGACAGAGAGGTCACTTACAGGTTATGGTGCAGTTCATTCACAGCCAGTATATAGTATGTGACAGGAGTTTATGAGAGCGGTGCTTAACGCTGCTTGACGGCAGCCCTAGTTTTCCTTTAATGTAGCAAATGAGACGCCCTTTCACAGCGCTTGGGTTACTGTCTCCTATCCTGTCTCATTTTAGGCTCAGCTATAGAGACATACTGGGTGAAAAAAGATCTTTATTGAATTAGCTCCTGACTGTAAAGTTAACTGCCATCAATCTAGAGACTTTTTTCTCAGGTCTGAGGCCAACAGGTTTCTCTTGATGGGTAAGGATCCCAGACCTCTGCCTTGTCATTGCACAGTGCTTTTGTGTGCAGTCACAAAAAGGTAAACGAGGCATTCACTTAGGTAAATCATACAATTAAATCAAATTTGCAAGATTAAACAATATTACGTCTGCAAGATCATACAAGATTAAATCCATGCATATTAAATGAAACCTGAGGCAAATGAGTTTATGAGCCAAATCCAGACTCCTAAACACTTCGAACGTGTTGTATTCACCAACACAAACACTCGCTCCACAAAAGAACACAAAAATTACAGAATATGCAAATCACACACATACTGTAAATATAAAGAGTCTGTATTTTGCTCTGTGCTAATTTGCTCATTATAGACCTGTGTGGCCTTTGCGCAGGTCTACCTAACTTGACGTCAGAGATCACCCACTAAATAGGACGCACATGGAAGTTAGGAGTGAGGGTTATTTTGAAAACCCCATCACCCGACTGGCTTGGTTTGTCTGATTTGGGTTAGACCTCACATTGTCATCATGCCACTGGTTTGAAATTGCCCTGGTGTGCAAGTGGCTATCACGGTTCCAAGTGGCAGCTAGACTCCTAAATGCAGGTTTCAGTGAAAGGCAAAGCCATAATGGCACCTCATTTCCAGTCAGCCAGAACATTCCCTCACTTTTCCAACAGAGTTTTTTCACTAAGAGAATCTGGCAATCTGGCAATGTAGGTTATGGTGACATGAAGAAAAATCTTTCAGCGGTATTATCACCAAAAAAAAAAAAATCCACCCTTCTTGCTGACTGATTATGCTCAGAAATTGGAGGTATGGCATTGCCTAAAACTGCTTATCTACCGAAAGCAACTCAGGATATACAGCTGCTTTTTGGGGGTAAAGCCAAGATAAACTTTGCTCTCCTTATCTGCTGTCCTTGAGGAAGGAAGGTGTTTTTTTTTTTTTTCAAACTCAAATACACAGCATGAATGTATATTAGCTGAGAGGTAAGGGCACAGGACACTCCATTGGTAGGTCTCCAGGAGCAGGTGCAAAGCTCAGTGTCTTGCTTCAGAATAGTTCATTTGGGATTGTAACTGTTAGGTTATTAAACCTGCAGCCTCTTGGTTACTGGACAGCTGTTGGACCTAATCAAATTTGAGCAAAAATAGGCTTAGGTAAGAGGCTTCAGTGACAAAGTAAAATGTTAAATATTACTTTATGTTTTTATTTCCAGTTAAAGACATATGGAAAAGTTATTGCACATGCAACTAGAGCTGAAACGATAAACTGATTATCATGTAGTTGGTCAACAAAAATTAATTGCCATTTATACTTACAATCAATTAATCATTTCAATATTTTTTCAAGCAGATGGATTCTATTGTTTCAGCTTCTAAAATGTGAACATTTCCAGCTTTTCTTTGTCACATATAACAGGAAACTTTATAGTTAGGTGTTTAGGACTGATAGTGGAATAAACAAGGAATCTGAAGAACCCACCCTAGACTCTGGGAAAATATTAAATCATTCGATTAATTGAGAAAATAATCCTCAGATTAATCGTTAAGAAAAATAATAATTAGCTACAGCCCTTCAAGCAACGAATTACAAAAACATTTCAAGATTATGAGCCCAGAATGTAGAAAATACATAATAAAATCAAACACAATAATAAGTGGTCAGTAGTTGTAGTAAGTGTGAAAAGTGGTAAATGGTATTAAACGTAAAGTGTATGTTTCTTAGTAAGTTAATTTTACAAGTGCATAAGATATTTATGAATAATTTCTCAGGTTAAAGCTGTGTTCAAACAGTCATAGAACATCCTCTCATTCATTTACTTGCACCTACAAACATGCATGCTCACATTCTTGGTAGACTGCTTTGTAACATTAATTCTACTTTTCCCTTGTGTTTTTTGAGACAGAGATCAGAATGATTATCATTGTAATAACTTATCAGAGATATAAAACTCTTCCTTGTAGTATTAAGCCATTGAGCAATGTTCTGGCATATGATGAGCCTTCAAAGTCATTGATTTATGATTCAAATCGCTCTTCCTGTGCTGCATTATATTGTCTCACCGGTACGTGAAACAACAGGCCCCCACCAACGTTGCCCCTTGACTTTCTGTTTTGTTCTGTTTGTTTTGTTTTGTTTTTTTTTATCCCAGTGCTGTTTTCAGTCTGAACACCCAGCTTTATATTTTCAGGTCTAATTTTTATTTTTATATCAGTTCACAAGAGCGATTTTTAATACCTGTTTTTCATTATTCAATGAAAACACTGTTAAATTACCCTGTCGAAGACGCTTTGCTCATTGACTCATTTTAAGCAGCTCCTGGTGAGGAACATTAGCTAGATGCCCTAAAACCCTTTACCAAGCCTTTGAATTTCCTTTGTGGTCGTCCTGACACACATTCCTTGTTGTTTTTGAAGCGTTGTAAAGTAGTGACCTCACGTGAAACGTCTACAGCTTTGTATTTTAACTTCAGCTGCTGTTGGGTTACATCACACCCTGCATGCAGTTTGTCATCAGACGTTACGACAGGAGTGATTTATAAATCATTTGTCACACAGAGAAGTTGTTTTTTAGTCGTAGGTCAAGTGATTGTATCACACCTCAGTGTCTTGGCTGGTTACATTTGCTTTCTCCTGTAATGGTGTTGTATTGAGTGTCACTTTAGTTCAGTGGTGCTCGAGAAGCAAATAAACCAATTTTTTTCCTACAAAATTCAGCACGCAACAGTTTGTAAAATGAACACCAATTAAATGATGCTCTACATGAACTGTTTGATAGTAGTCTGTGAGTATACTTTTATGTACCTCGCTCTATACCACTATTAAAGGATTGTGTTTCAGTGGAATGGTGTGCAATTGAGTACAGCAGCAGGTTGGATTCTGTTGAGCGCAGAAAATGGCTTTTAATACTTGCAAAACCATAAATGACATATTTTACATCCTCATGACTCACTGCAAGTTTTAAAAGTAATTACTCATAAATTAGATATTGGGGAAATACTGTCCTCAAATAAAAATATAATTAGGGAAACAGTGTGTTACAGTGTGTTTGTGCTGCTGCAAAAAGGACACTTCATTTACAGTCAAGCAAATTATTTGGAACCTTGATCCAAGATTATATATCTGCGATGAAATGTCCTGTTTCCATGTGGTTTTGTCACAGCTTGTGCCACCCAAACCCCAAACACGCATTTTTCCACATGGTTTGAAAAACACAAGTGACACACCAGTGTTAGAGTGGCTTAGAAAAACATCTCTGCCACCAAGTATGTGTGGCAATGCTGTGAACACTGGAATAAATGCCCTTTAAACAGTCTGTATATTATTCACTTTTATGATTTTAGTAGTAATGGTAACATTGGCAGTGACATCAATAATAACGGGGGCGATTTTAACATCTCAATAATTACTATTATGATTGTTGCTATCTATAAAAATGAAGCCATTAGAAGAAACATGCTGCCACACCGATATCATTGGCTCAGTATTTAGCGATGTTAGCAATTTATGTATTTGCTGTTACTGTCATTTCAACTGCTAAACACAAACCCAGCAATATAAGAGCCAGACAGCATCTCTTGTGGTCCAGAAAACAAAATATGTACAAGAATAGCTCCTGACCTAAGAGCGTCTTTCATATGTCCTTTCCTTGTGCCTCCAGTTTGGAATGTTTTTGCGACTGAGACAATATGCCATGAGAGCAAAAAATTACACACAATCTGTGGAGTATTTTTGGCAATAGAGTTAGATATATGAACAGCAGGCTAAATAGTCAGCAGTGGCATGCCATTACATGTAGCGCAGCATTTTCTAAATTAAAATCTTCACAGGGAACAGGCATTATTGTTCACTTTATCTTTTTTGCTGTCTCTCAGCATGCCTGGAATTTGGCCGTGGTTTTCACTTGCATTGCTTTGGCTGTTTTATGATATCATGAAATGTTAAATCTCACAGACAATTTGAGCATTTTGTAGATGACTGAACTTTTTCCGCGTTTTAGTCATCTCAGTGTCTCCTCAAAAATCATCATCAGTATATTTTGGTTATGGAATTACAATAAAGTAAAAACACAACGTGCATGTTTTGGAACGGGCAATAAAACTCTATTGTTCATATGAGGATATTCCACTTGTGGCTTCTTCATCCTTTGTATTTGGCTTCATGCATGAGCAATGCTGAACAATATTTTGGCGGGGTTCCACCGTTCTGAGGAAAAGTCATCTGCCAGACTGTTGCACCTGCATCACTGGGTCTGTGACACATAACTGACTGGCAGTCTTAAAATCCATCAAAACGCATGTGACATTGTGGTTTTATAACAGGGATTCCTCTGTTATTCAAAGTACAGTAATTCCTAAAGAAGGATCTCCAGGCATCTTTCTTTGATCCGTGGGGGTCCCTGGCAATCACATTTGTGACGTGATAGTGACTTTTATCAGAGTTCTTTTCAGTTTAGATTTCGTTTATATTCCTAGGTGAGAAACAAAGTGATTTTGACCAAAGAACAATTGAATTAATATGTTGGTGCAACAGAAAACATCGATACCACACAGCCAGGAGTTAAAAAAGATGTTCCCCACACAAACCTCCACCTTACCAAACTGTAATTCAACCACTCCTAAAGACTCAGTAGCTGAGGGGAAGATGGCCTGTGAGGCCTTCTGTCCTCCAGTGAGAAAGAGGTTGAGATCTGCGTTGTATCATAACTTAACTAACTCAATCACTGGATCCTAAAATTGAAAGTGAAGAGAAAAAGAAAATGGTCACTGTGTAAAGTATAGAGTGAAAAAAGTGCATATGTTATTCACAATTTTTATAAGATTTACAAATGTAAAGCTAAATTCCCATTTTCTGTGCACAAAGCCACAAAGCTGAAAGTCTCATGTAGATAACTTAAAGGTTAAATGTCACTGCCTTCTGATTAGCTACAGGAACAGTGATGTGATTGGTGGATGCACATTCATCCCTTCCAATGGAAAAACTTTGCAAAAAAGATGTGTGTCTGTGTTTGTATCCAACCACTGACAAACACACAAACCAAGATCTGTGACTCACAGCACAGGTCTTGTGTTAGTTAGTGTCCATTTGAGAATGATTTTTTATGCAAATTTTCTCCGCTTTCCAAGGAACATTTGTGCCAAAAGGTATTTGCATCTGTGTGTGGGTATGAAACTAGAGAATGATACTAACACATGCTGACATTTTGGATCATCACATGCACAAATGGAAATTTACTGTACTCACAATACCAGTTTTACACTTGAGAGATCCAGTTGATTTTTTTTTTCAATTCACAAAACCTAAATTACACTTGTAAGTCTTATATGTAAATCTAATACGTGCTCTATTTTCACTCCACATAAAACAAATGTTAAATTTCTTAGTTCATTAAATCTGCCACCTAAAGAAGGCCACAAAACATGAAATCAAGAGGGAAAAACTGTCAGTATTTCTGGAGAAAAGTTCATTCTTTACCATGGTAAGTGTGTATACATGAGTCTTAAGTAACCATCCCTCACCACTGAAGGTAAGCCTGTTATTGGCAGATGCGAAAGCCTTCAGAGCACTTATGTAAAAAGCATTAAAATTCCCCTTGCAATAAAACCGTTATTTATAGGACCATAACAGCCTTGTAGTTTGTCTTACACAAACCCCAGAGGAGGAACCAAGACACTCAATCCTCCCATAGACACTCACTGCAAAGGCTACTGCAACACATGGCCAGTCCGCTGGTTTGTATGGCTTCCTAATGCAAACCAGTCAAGTTGCTTCATTTTTTTTTTAACCACATGAAAGCTGAAAAATCTATTGAAAATTAAGCGGATAAGACTTTGTGGGAAAGGCAGAGTGAGAAATGGAGGGAACAAAAGGACAGAGCAAAATAGGTGCTCTCAGTAACCCATGTGATGTCATCGGGAAAAGAGTGTAACATTGTTAAACTATACAAAAAAAGACAAACTTGTGACACAACACTTGCGGCATTAAGGAAGAATGTGTCACTTACTTGTTAAAATTCAAAATAAAGGATTTAGCAATCAGAGAAAAATGTTTTGCAAAAACCGGAGGAGTCGTCACGGACACAAGGTCAGCAGAGTTCACTAGCTTCACATTGTCGTTGTTGAGATATGAAGTGGCTTTCTCATGAGACCCAGCATCCTCTACTCCCTCTCACTACAGGTACCTCAGAGTGTGAGTGGGATTTTCCAGTTGCAGTTGCTGAAAGGGGCAAACCCTCAATTAGTTCATATAAAGAGCTCAATGAGACTTCCTTTCGTCTTAAGTATGGGAAACAAAAGCATCTCTCCTGACGATAGCTGGCATTGCGGCACCCCACTGCCACAAAAAGCTGCAAAAGAGCATGGAGTCTGTCATTTTTGGACAAAATCTTGATGACAGGGCAAGCCCAGGTCTGGAAACTTGCACTTGAACATATCAAAATTTTTCATGGGCCATTGCATCTAACTTTCTCAGCTCACCACAAACATACCGTATGAGTGTCAGTAACTACATTAAATGTACAGGGATAAAATGTGATGACTGATACTGTCCATTTTCCCAGCATATTCTTGTGCAAAAGAGCTACAAGCTTCTATGTACATTGTAAGAGACAGTCAGGTAACAAATATGTCACTCAACACCACTGGGAGCTAACCGATTTCAAATAAAAGTGAATAAGAGCATCAGGTACATCCAAAATGGTTCATGTATTGTTTACCACACTCACGTCTATGACAACGAACAGGCAACATAAGTACCATTGCAATGTTACACACTCTTTTAATAACATTTATGTATATTTTTCTTTTTCATAAAGCTATTCAGCGTTTATTGCTATGTGGGCATTAGTTTAGTGTGAACACAAAAAGTGTAGATCATTATCATATTTCAAGTGGCCCACTCTCGCATTACTTTGCTCCAGCAGCATTCATTTGATTTCACTGTGTTTTTATGCCTCTGTGACAGCCGTAGCAGGAGGCAGTATGTTTTCGGGTTGTCCGTCCGTCCCATTCTCGTGAAGGCAATATCTTAGTAAAGCCTTGAGGGAATCCCTTCAAATTTGGTACAAATGTCACTCTGACTCAAGGATGAACTGATTACTTTTTGGTGGTCAAAGGTTGCTGTAAAAACACAAAACAAGTTTTTGGCCATAACTCAAGAATACACACACATTTTAACTGCAACTGGGCCGGTTGGCGGAGACATACAATGGCGCAGCGGGAGTGTTATTTTATTCTGAATATGATATTCGTAAAAGTCTTTATGGCAACTGTCGAATCAAAGTAAGCGATAACTTTGTAACTGTCATGGTGCCCCTGACCAAAACACATCACCCTTACAATTCCCCACTGCAGTGGCTCAAAGGTGGAGGACTGCTCACACTGACCAGGGAAATGTGTCAAACTGTGCCTCTGTGCTGTGTTATAAGAGGGCAAAGCAGAGGTTAAAAAAGTATGCATGTTCAGTAAATATTCTCTGAATTAATAAATTCACCTCTAATCTGCTGTTTGACGTGAACTCCTTTGTCCTTACAGACCCAGTTGGCGAACAAACACATACATGCAGGGAAGTTTCATTTTCCTTACACAATCATTTATTGTAAAACTGCAATATTTTCATATCAGCCTGGTTTGCTAGATACTGTTGCCGGTTGATACAGTATAACACAATAGTGTTTCCCAGTTCATGAGAGGTTTTGAGTCTGTTGTTGTAGTGTCTGGTTGCTCTTTCCTGGGAAAATTCTGCCCAGCAATTCTTCTATTTATTCCTGGGCATTCAGGAATGAATAGAAGAGCTGGGTAATGATAATCACCATGGCTGAGCAGAAGCAGAAGAAAAGAGCACCAGCTACTAAAACTCAAACAAGCATGACAACACATTGCTTCGTTCAGAAATAATCTCTTAGAAGTGCAGTGCAGAAGCACCAACTGCTGGAAAAAGAAAAGATTTTGAGGAGGAAGAAAGAATAAAATATTACCTATGGGCACATGACAGACGAGCCACACACAAGTCTGAATTGGAGTCTGACTTTTTAGGCCCTGCTTAATGTAATTTTTTTCTTTTTTGGACTTACATTTGTCAGACATCAACATAACTTTTTATATTACACTGCAAACAATGTAGTTTGTCTCCTGTCCCGTGTAACATGTAAAATATGTTTTCTTGGTGATATATTGGAGGGATTTTTGCCTCTTATAACAGTAAATATCAGATATTGGTTCCTTCCTGAGAAATGCAGCAGAAAAAAGACTAAACTTTTTGGCACATTTTACCATGTGTAGTCATGGCAATATTTGGTGGGGTTTTTTTTCATGAAAACTTCAATAAGATCATGGATATTTATTGTAAACTTTAACACATACAATAAGTGACAATTCTCCTTATCAGTCATGCCCTGGTGTGCAACCAAAGAAAAAGAGCAGTGCATGTTGGGAAGGCTGACATACAGTATTTAGGATGGCCTAAGCAAGTGGATGTCAAGGGCAACATCACTGCTGCTGTCTATCACACAAACACCACCTTTGTTGCATACAGTGCACTTTCTAGATTCACGTTTTAAGGCTGGTAAAACTCTAGAAGTAAAATAAATATGAACATCACACAGAAAATTTGGGATTTATTAATTTTCTTTCATACCATGGCTTATGCCTAATCTGCTCTACCTCATTGGGATTTTCACATACTCGCAATTTACTGTGAACAAAGGCTTATTTTTACAGGATGGTATTGATCCAGTAAACATGCGACTACAGTATGATGGGGTATTCACTTTTCGGCACAGCAAATACTGCCACTCTGTGTTCCAAAACAGATGGTGCTGCCTAAGATTGCAGCTCTGCTCTGCAGGGCCCGGACGGCTCCGCAATCATTCCACACCGCAAAAAAAAGACCGTTTTAATGAGGCCTTTTGTTTCACCTCACAGTGTGTACATCATTTTCTTAAAACAAGTAAATCAGTCTCTCAATGGGGTGAGATGGTTTCACTTCATGGCTCCTCAATAAGTTGTCGAACTCCTGACACCAGTAAAGTAATGTGCCAATTGTGACTTGTTTTAACACACTTCTAGAACATTCCTGCTCTGGGTGAAGCCGTAACCGTTGCATTTATAATAGAATATAATAATATTATATAATATAATACAATTTCTCCTAAAATTAGATGAGACTACATGGTATTATATTAGATTAACAGATTAACAAATTCCTGTCACCAGGTAATCAAGCATCAATGATAGGTTCAACACTGTATCAGAGGATGAGTCTTTAGGGTTGTACTCAGTTCAACTTCTTCTATACTGCACGTCTTTGGTGCTACAAAGAATTTTCTGAAAAGCTTTCTCTTACCTGAAATAAGGCATCCTCAGCCTTTTACAATCATAATCATTGTCAGGTAGTTCACTCAGCACCCGAATATTTCGAGAAAGATTTTTATTCCACCAGGCTTCAAAGTGTTCTCTTCTGTTCTGGAACTTTATTATGCTCTATTGATGCAATATATATTCTGGACTGACACTGTAGGAGTAATTGTTATTAATGTAGGGTTCAGAAGCTGTAACATTAACAGAAGGTTACTAACCACAAGAGTCTCAATCAGCCTTCTTTTTGTGTGCGGAGATCTGGATGGAGGCACATACAATCTCATCAAAACACTCATCACTGTGAGGCTTTGCATCAAAGTAGCCTCAGCCAAGTACATAGTGCAACGCTACAGGTCTCACTGCAGTAAAAACAAAACTACAAAATGTAGATCTCCAAGATCCACAAAGCCAGAAACATCACACATGAACTAAAGCCATCCAAATCAAGACACATTAATAATTCCTTTATGATGAGGCTTCCATCTCTTAACCACCAGATCCAGTTCACTATGACTGTACCATGGTGACACGTGTCACCAACTCAGTTTTCCAGTAATCTCTTTGCAGATGCGTAAAAAGATATGTTGCAACACAAACGTGTTACCTGCATTCTTTCCATCAAACCGCAAAAGTCATATTCATTAACCAGTCATTCAATCACCAGTTTTATGTTGAGAGATAAAATCTCACTTTTAAGGAGGCAAAGACATCCGTTTATTTATGGTGCAATTTCACTTGTTTAAGATCGGTTCAAGAAAGTCTTTAGATTAAGAAAACTCCACTTGATCAGACGAACTTCTCGGAAAAATATGTAATTATTTAGTTCCGGTGGCACAATTTCAATTTTCAATATACCCATCAAGTAGCCTAAATGTGGCAGTCTCATTCGCACAGTAGAATATATGACTTGTTAAAATATTTCGCAGGCGGCTGGCATCTTAGAAGTAATTTATCTGCCAAAGTCGCTCTTCAGCACTTAACCATCAGCCTTTGAAATCACCTTTGATTTCAGCTGCTGTATCTCAGCCAGAGGTATAAAAGTAAAAAAAAGAAAAGAAAAAAAAGTGCATTTTGATAGCTCATAGCCTATCTTGTTTCCCCCCAAAGCCCCGATGACCGGAGCTTGTATCATTTAATTAATCCCTGGCATGACGCGCTCAGAGGCAGGTAGAGAAAACAGGCATTTGGCGAGGAAGGAGGACCATTACGCAGGTTGTCATGACATCACCATGGGCTGGCTATAAAGCGGTGAGGACTAATACACAGAGTTAGAGGAGCACTTGAGGAGCTTTGGAGTAAAGGACGGACTGAAGCCTCTTATGTTTAACAGCTGACTGGCTGCTGTTACTGTCCCTCTTTCTGAACTTGAGCGCAGAGGAAATCTCTTAAAGAACACGAGACTTGTCAAAATGAACTTGTCGTACTTGGTAGCTTGTGGACTTATGGTCACCCTGCTTTCTGTAAGGATGGGGGCAAAACCTTTATCTCAGGCACAGCAGAAGGTAAGAAGAGGTTACTTATATTCTTAATATTGAGAACTGAGGCTTCGCACTATTAGCTGATGGAAGCTGAATGCTGAGTGAACAGCTGTTCTGTGGTTCGGGCGCCCAAGACTGTTTGTTTTACGCATCATATTTCATAATTTCAGTCATGCCTAGCAATTCAACGAAGGCAATTTTTTCCACTCTCTCAATCTAAAACTTCCAAGTAAATTTTTTTCTAGCACTTTACTTCTAAAGAGAGAGCATGTTTCAGTGATGTCTAACATCATCTCCACCGTATTTTTGCTCTCCAGCATCATTTGTCACTTTTAGTGTTTAAGCGCACACATTGAAGTAATGTGGCAACTCAAAAGGAAACAAAAAGAAGAAAGAAAGCATTAGAATTAAAAAAAAGTAACACTTTGAGCAACATAACGAACGACTTTCCAGGATAAAGCTATTCAGGTTCAACTTTGAACGAATCTTTTCCAATTGTTCGCCAATATTAAAACTACAGCAAGCGAAACGTTTTGTGCGTAATTACCCCGCGGAATCAACTGAATAACACAGAATAAGTATTTGAATTAAGAATTTTAGTGATTAGCTCACATGGCAAGAATTTCGGACAACTGCATGTTGATAGAACAGCGTTCAGACCAGAAGAGCCGGCTACAGGCACCTGTCTTATATGACTCATTACTGAGGACAACAGTTATGTCTGAAGTGTCAGAGCTGATCTGTAGCTGCACTTAGTAAAAATGAATGTTCAGGATTTTCTATGGATATTATTTGAGGTTTGAATCTTGTCGAAACTTCATTTTTGGCCAGACAGAACCACTCTCCATCTCAGTCAGTCATATAGAGCCGTGCGTAAAAAGAATGGCAATTTTTTTTTTTTTTACCTCTTGGCCAATGCACACGTGTTTGAAAGTGCTTAATTACGCACTTAGTTGAGGTTTTCTCAAAATCAAACGTCATTGTTCTGCTCAAACAAGCACCGAGCATGTATTTCCATCTTATCAAAAGCATATCTCTTTGCACAACGTATTTGCCTAAGGGAGACATCGTTTTTATCTCTGTTGCAGTCTCTTAGAAGTTTGCTGGGCGAGGAGCTGGCGGAGTTTCTGGAGTCGGAGGAGAGGGAGAGGCGGCTAGATGCTGTGCGCTCTCGGATACGGTTACTGCGAGATTTACGCATGGACACCCGCGCCAGAGGGATGTGGGCTCGTCTCCTCAACGACCAACCCGCGCCGAGGAAACACAAATCGGGAAACAAGAAAGGGGGCTCCACGTCGCGGAGTGGCTGCTTCGGACACAAGATGGACAGGATAGGGACCATCAGCGGCATGGGCTGCTAGGGCTGGACCTGCTCTGTGATGGTGAGTGGTCTTTCAAATCACAGTCTCACTTCAGTTTTAGATAGATAACCTGACATACCGATAAATAAACAGAGCCAGGGTGGTAAAAAGGAAGAGAGAATGTGGAGGAATGAATGGAGGGAAAATGAGAAGGAGGAGTAAAGAAACAATTAAGAGAGAAATGAAAGATTGTGCAGAAGAAAGAATGAATGGATGATACAAGTAAAAGAAGGAAACTAAAGAAGAAGAACACATCAAATGTACAGTAGTTACCAGTGGTCATCTAAGGAAGAAAGGTGAAAGTGAAAGAATAAGAAAGGGAGAAAACGCTGAAGCTGTTTTCTGTGTTATCAAAGGTCTGTAAAGGGTCAAGTGTGCAGAGAAGGAAGGAAGGAAGGAAGGAAGGGAGGAAGGGAGGAAGGGAAAGAGAAAGAAATAACCAACGAAGAAAAGATGTTCAAGTCAGATTATAGTGTTTTCTTGATGTCGTCTCAGGACACTTAGCTTTGAGCTTTGCATCCACACTTAGGCCAGTTTAGACTAATCAGCTCTTAGTGACATCAATATACAGTACAACAAACGGACAGTGATGACTTTCAGGTGATTAATTCAGTCTGCATCAAAGGTCAGCTTGATGGGGGGAATCACATTAAGCACAACACATTGAACACACGGCTGTCTGACTGACTCCTCATAATCAGAGTACTTGATACTTGAGATCATGTTAAGATGCATGGAGGGGTCTAGCAGTGTTCTCCTCCGACAGGAACTCCCTTAAGACTGCAGGAAAGCCCACTCAGACTGATGAAAACTGATGTATGGGAAACAGTCCAGTGGGTTTTTAGGAAGTCAACTCTTGTATTTATGCGCATCATTATGAATGGTCCCATCTGCTTGATCTAGAAAAAAAGAGGGATATATCATGTTCAAGATAAAAGAGGACAGGGAGGGATGGAGGAAGGAAGTGGTGATGCAGACCCACATACATTTATACACACACTTGAAAACACAGCACCCTGTGGTGGCCGGGACCTTTCTGGGAAACCCATTCTCTTTACTCAAGTGATTTTGAGGAAAACAACAAAGGGGCTGTGGCTGTGAGTAAAGTAATGAGGAAGTTAGGTGGCGCACAATTAGTCCTGAGGCCTTTTTGTGGTTGTGGCAAGCTATGAGTTCCTGGGGGGGGGGGGGATCTTGTGACTAACTTTAATGAGTATGTGTGTTTTTCATCAGTTGACACCCATCTCTCCTTCCAACAGGCTGCAGCGTATCAGAAATGTTAAAGTCCGTGTTGGACGTGCGTTTGTCAGAGGTGAAATGGTTAGGTGAGGAGTCAGGGAGAGCATTTTAACGGAGCATAAAGATGACAAGTAAATTTGGAGATTCCCAGAATGATCTAATGAGCAGGCATTAGATTAAAACTGCTAGATGAGAGAATAAATGAGCGTGTGTTTATTATGTTTTTTCTTAAAGCTCAGTCTAACCTCACTCCTCCTTTCTTCTCTCTCTCTCTCTAGATCTCTGGACGATAGGTTTGGACACCAGAAGGTTCAGTTTGTTATCAACTGAGGGGGAAAAAGAAGAAAAACTCAGCAAGTGACAGATTTTCGGTACGAAAGGCACCTCGACCAGCATAAACAAAGACTAAGATAACAACGCTACAAAACCCTCATATAAATATATATATATTAAATATGCAGGTATATATACATATATGTATACCATACAAAATGGTCAACGGATACAAACACAGATGCATACGACAAGATGGCAGGCAAAGGTGTAAAAACTACAAACTGCAAAGCTGTATATTGTTGCTGCTGCTGTACATTCATGTACTTCATCTTCCCCTGCATAAATGTATTTATGTTTAAAAAAAACTATTTATATGTTTATAAAAAAAGAGATATTTATAAATATGAGTTTTATTTATGTAACATTTTGAAAATGGACGCAAACTGCAGGTCAATTCTGTTTGTAACTTTTTCTTTTGTCTCAAATAGTTGTAAATGTTTTCAAAAATGATAAAAAGAACATTCCATGTGCACTTACATGTATCCTCTCGGGGTTTTATGTTTCAATGAAACTGGTAAATTTTAGTTACTGAACATTTTCTGCATGGCTTCCAGGTGGAAAAAAAAAGTATTCTGAAGAGCTTGTTGGATGCTATGAAAAAAGCTACATTGTTTTCAGCCTGACCACCATTCATTTCTATGCAGTTCAGATTTTGAAAAGATTTCCACAGGGAGTGTAACACAAGTTTTCACACCACTAGGGGCATGTGTACCAGTAAAATCTCCAAACAGAGGAATGGCATCTATCAAGCCACTTTGAAAATAAATCACTTACTGAGGTATTCACAGATGATTAATACAGAGAAAACATTTTGTAGACACACTGTGACCTGGAGTGAAACTGAGATCAACAGTATAATAAAGCTTAATTTCCAAATCACCAATCATCTAATAGTAAGGAAGTCAGTGGGTCTCAAAAGCAGACAGGTTCATGAAGCTCTTTTGACCCAGAAGAAGAAGCAGAAGAGAGGAAGAGATTCTCTAGGCACTAGCACCTATTTGTAGTGACCTTTAGCAGCTTTAAGTGTTATGATAATGGTCTGGTATGGTACGGTATGATACGTCATTATTAATATGGCAATTATCTAAAAGCAGAGTTTCCAAAATGAAAGGGATAAAGTGAAACATCGTAATCATAATTAGTTTTGTCCTTCATGTTGAAGAACACATAGGAAAATGTTCATAATATTACAGCAGTTTTATTCATACGATTTTATTCATGAAAATGCAATTGATTATGATGAATATGACTCATTGATTCAAAGGTCACTGACAAACAAGACAGGGTGAGAAAACCCATTTTATTTTATTGTGGGAGGCTCAAATTCACTGTGATACAAACTTCGACTCATACACATACAAGCACATGATGTGGTCTTAATGGAAAAGTACAAAGATAACACTGTACTTGCTCAGTACACTGACTGTGACAATAGCAGCTAAGTGCCACATTTACACTGAAAAATACAAAGGCAACACACACACATACACACATACACCTCATATAGTTGGTGGCCCAACTGAACACTGATCACAAAAACCTGAGAAAAGAAAGGAAGTAATGTGGGCAATCATGATAACACCTGTCAAACATGGATAAAAGCTTCTCACAAGCTGAAGCCCACCAAAAGAGAAGGGCATACGCTGAACAGGATAGTTGCTAAAATGTACCCCGCAGAACTAAAGCAGCACCAGTGCTCCGTGTTGTGAGCTTCGTTAAGCTGATCTCTGTTATATTCATTCAAAGTTTGCATCAAAGGCCAGCGTCAAAGATAAATTACCTTGAGAGAGAGAACAACTGTAGACCCTCATAGGAGCTATGGAGTCTGACAACTGCTCTGAATGGTTGCATAACAAGAGGGTAATATGGGTAATATTTTATGGGACTGGTTTCTCCCTATGGCTCACACACCGTACCCCCCACCCCACCCCCACCCCCTACCTCCACAATAAAACCTCCTTGCTGAGGTTTTTATGACCCTTCTTGCAATGCTGGAGTATCTCTAGCCATATATTTTTATTTCAATATCACAATTCACTTTTAAAAACAAACTTCTTCATTTTTGTATATGATTATCTTTCTATTATTGCATTTTTTAAAAACCCTATAGATTATTCTGAATCATGTTTTTGAAGTATTTCTGGCTGAATTGTTTTATAAAATGTGCCTTATATACAAATTTGAGGCTGTTGGTTTATTATGTCTGAAGCCTAACAATAAGTTCATGAGCAGAGTGAGAAGATATTCTTTAAAACTCAGAGAACTGCAGATATTCCTTGTTGAAAAAAAATGTCCCAGGAGGAAAGAGAGTGAAAGTGTTCTAAAGACAATGGGTAGAACTAATCCTTGTGCTTACTTTTCGATGTTTATATGTTTCTGTTATTTTTGTCCACCCCATGTGATACTTTGATTATGCAATGCTGCTGTTCCTTTTTGATTTTCAAGCGCTTTTCCAGTCAATAAACATATAACAGATAAGCGTTTTTAGTAATTATCTCCATTAGCAAGGTTGCAGACACTGTCAAAAATTATTGACATTTAAAGAAATATTACCAAGGATTTACCTCTGTGTGTTTAAATATTACTATGGACCATTTTGGGTGGTTGCCTAGAAATAAATGTGCATTTTCATGTGATAAAGGAAATCCCTTCTGAACTAAAATCCCTCAATGCATTAATTCCCCTCTATATGCTCTCTATTCATTGGATTCACTCAATTTAACCCTAAAAACAGAAGAGAATAGCAGGTACAGACAGGGTGGATAGAAGGGGGTTTAAGGAGAAGAATTGCTTTGTTCATCTTGCAAATTCAACATAGTTCATTTGAAAAACAGCAAGAAAATAGTAATTAAATGCATGAAGGCAACAGCACTAAAAAAAGGACTGATGTTGTATCACATAGCCAGGAGGAATACAGCACACAAAGAGGCATTCATTTTCATATCAAATAAACACTGAAATGTTAGGGAATTTGAATTCTGAAACACATTGCTCATGTCGACTATGTGGTTCAAATCACGTTTGTCAAACTCGCCACTACTGCTTGCTGCATCAGCAATCTAACATCAGTTTGTTTTATTTCTCTTTGAAAAATATCATGCCATGTGTGTGTGTGTCATTGCGTAAAAAAAAGGTTCAATCCACAACTCATTGTAAATAGTTATTTAATAATTTGCACTTAAACAACAAATGACAAGAAAATTGAGTAGAGATAAAGACAAAAATGTTGTAAAGACTTTGTGAAAGTCTTGTGAAACATGAGGAACACATGTTCTTTCATAGGCCTACATTAGCATGGGATGTAAGCATCTTCGACAGCAGGTTGGGTGGACCTTTTTCACAGCAGACATTTTGACTTGTTAAGGAACACTGATGTAGCTCATGACATTAATGATGGCTCTAATCCATCTTCATGTTCCAGCATGCCACATCAGTGAGCAAGGATGCACAATATCAGGGTGTTGAAAGCCTACATGCTTTATGGTATTAATTGCACCTGTGTTTATCATCCTATTGCAGATCAAAAAATCATTACAAAGGGAAAAAGATGTTATTTTCTCAACATAATTTATTTACTTTACATACTTTACATATGGTTTAATAATAATTATTATTATACACCTTTTCTCTTTCAAGGAAACTCCCATCACATCAGTTGATGACCAGTAATTTCAATTTGTTTACATGGCAGAAAATACTTTATATACAGTATACAACACTTCATTATCATTAACATCCTACATTATGCATTATACAACGTACTTATCTCTCTGTGCGAATCGGGTAATATAGCTATACAATGAAAGCAACAGGGTGATTGAGGTGGAATGGTTTGCTCCACCCTGTGCTTTGTGAAATAAGTGAGGGATGTAAAATGCAATGCTGCCTCTGTGTGGTGTTGAGGGTTAATTACTCAAATGTGCTGTTCAATGTCCCTTGGGAATCAACTGGCTGACTGAAATACTTTATACCTTGTACACACACACACACACACAAAGACAGGCAGATAGATACATAGAAGTTTTCTATGAAGTTGCTTCAAAGGAAGATTGTGTAACAGGATCAAAAGCTCCAGAACAGCTAGGTAGCGATTAAATGGACCTTGTGGTGAGATGTTTTGTCAATTACTGTTTCCAAAATGAATAATGAACTTTCAACATCAACATTTAAGTCAACATACACTAGATGAAAAATTTAAAATGCTCTGAAAAATGTTATCTTTTTTAACTTACTTAACTTTATTTTATCAATGATGGAAGAACATCTTATAACATTATGCTATAGTCAAACTATTCTAGAAAGTACAAGTAGAGATGTGCTATGCAGCAGCAAAATTGGAGTATTGTAGTAAAGCAGAAGCTCAAATTCGTAAAACGCTTAATTAAATTCAAGTTATACCACTATTTCGTGTTCATCCGGGGTAATATACAGCTGGTAGCACATTGCTCCGCGTGGTAGACTACACACGTGGTTGATGGTTGATGGCAACTTGCCCAGACCACGTGGTTGATATAAACAGCTGCATGGGACATAAAGACGGTATAGTGATCATACAATGCACAGTGAGGTCCAAAAGTCGAAAGCGGTCTCAGACTTTTGGACCCCACTGTATATAATTGTAGCATCTATGAAAATGTGTTTTTCTCTAAACATTTAATTCCTACCATGTGGAAACAAATTCAGTGTTTCTTGTTAAATTCATTTAGTTATTACTTTCGGCAGTAAAACATTGCTCTTTGATAATCTATTATTTTATTTATTTCATGTATGCGTTTATACGTGTTAACTATTTGTCGCTTGTTTTTGTACAGTAATAAAAACCCACGTCGCTTGTCTGAGTAGGCGAGGCGCGGGCACGATGCAAATATTCTAACTTGTGATTGGTGGGCAAAGTCATGTGGGCGGGTCGGCGTGGACGCGCAGAGTAGGAGAGTAAGGAGCGCGTCTTCGACTAGTCTGTCTTTCCTGTCCAATGTCCCACCGAGTCGGCAGAGCCACGTGCATGTGTTAGCCATTTCGTTACTTGTCTCCAAACGTCCAATTCATTGTGTTTCTGTGAAACACACGACAGCAACATGGTCAAGTTAGCCAAGGTAAGACAAAATTACGTGTATTTCACCGTGAAAGTGCGTGTGTTTGATAGAAATGAAGCCGTGTGTTTCTGCGTGAGGCCTATACAGAGAAGTTACTGCGTTTGTGGGGAAAAAGGAAACTAACACCGGCAGAAAACATCTCCTCGACTCCCAAAGCTTGTGCTTTCTGCTAATTAATTACACCGTGTCTGTAAGAGTATGCTTGGTCGAAACAGTATGGGGGAAATTGCACTAGTCCTAAACGTTTCTTTGGTCGAGATCAGCCATGTTTGTGCCTTGCTGGTGGTTTTCTGGCCTGCTAACGTTAACCGACTACTCAAGATGGCATTCATGCGCGCTCTCGATTTATAAGCACGGGATTTAGAGATACATAGAGAAGAGATTGAATTAAATTAATTAATACCTACAACTATTTGATAAGTAGGTTAAATAAAATATTTGTGTTATATTAGCTAACACGTCGTTGGTTAACTGTTAGCATTAGCACAGTGGTTAACGGATGCAGAACCGAAGCTTATTCCCTCCGATTCGTTAGCATGATAAGTATAGTTTACGGTGTTTACTTTTTTATCAGGCGTTAAGTTTAAATCGGCGCCGATTGCAATTTTCTCGCAGCCGTCGTGCATTTAAAAGCTCTACAGGAAACGGTAAAATTGCATGCTAGCTTCCCCACCTCCTGTGCTCCACGTGGGTTGTGCGCCTGCTCCGAGAGAGACACGAGGTGAAAAACCAAGAGCAAATTGCCGCCCAGACAGCTTTCACTAAACGCGGTTAGTGTGACCCACCTAAATCAATTGGTAAAATGATTAATTTTAACATTTTTATAGAGGTGGGGTTACTTGTGGTCTTCGCTTTTAAGTACCACATGGTGTAATCCCCACCCCCATACCTCAAATGTTAGCAAACATGCTGAAGCAGCATGCATGGAGTACCATACGTCTGTATTTCATTCAGTAGCAAAACATGCTTTGATAAGTATAATTAATCTTAAACGATTTCTTGTAATTTATCCCGTTTCTTGCAGGCAGCAGCCAAACAAGCAGCGCAAAAGAAGAAGGCTCCCCCACCCCCTAAAGATGTGGAAGAGGAATCCAGTGAAGAGGAAAGCAGTGATGAGGAAGAGGTACAGTATGTTTTGACTTTGATGTAGTTTTCAAGAATTTGTGGGTTTTTCTACACACGTTTTTGTAAGTCATCTTAATAAGTGTTTTATTTATTACAGACTCCTCCACCTAAAGTGGTGAAGAAAGCAGCACCAGCTAAAGCTACCCCAGTCGTCAAAAATGGCACTGCTGCCAAAAAAGCAGAAAGTGAAGATGATGACGACGATGATGATGATTCAGGTAAACAATTAAAATCAACACACCTAAGATATTTTGATATATATAGGAGAAAAAGAATTTGCTCAGGTTTTGATTTTTTTTTTTTTTTTTTTTTACTGGAGTGTGGCTACTTCACTAACAGTGGGGATTTTACATGTCATATGATCTTTAAATTAGTTTCATATCATGAAAGTGAACTGATGGGATTTTTGCTTAGGTTGGACACCTTAATCAGATGAAATGTAGCATTGCATTCATTCATGAAATTCAGCAGCTGGATTTCTAGTGGTGATGGATATATTCTGAGTATTGAAGTGTGTGATTAAGTCTCATGCTTTCACTCCATTTACAGAGGAGGAGTCTGAGGAGGAGGCCCCACCACCAAAGAAGACCCCTGCAAAAGCAAAACCTGCACCAGCCAAGGCAGCGCCTGCAAAGGCTGAGGAGTCTGATGATGATGACGACGACGATGGTAAGACCTGCAACATTGTGATAAAAGAAATTTTGTGTATTTTTTTTTTTTTTTTAAACTGGTTCTTTGTTTCAATAAATACTATTGACCTAGCCTTTGGCCATTATTATATAATTGGCTAAAATAATTTCAATACATGTCAAATATTTGCAACCTATGTGAAAATGACCACATAACCTCCATTTCTTGGCATGCATGTGGTTGTTAAGTACCCATGTGTGTAATGTAAGGAGGAAAAGTGAATGCAGCGCTATGTCTTCGGTGCCGGTGTGTGTTATCGTCTGCCGGTTCTATCCTCAATCGCTGTGACATTCTTGCATTTAATGGCTGTTGGTGGAGTCTAAAGAGGTTTTTCCTCTGCAGAAAAGATGAAATGCTGTCCACTTTTTATTGAAATTGACTATTTAGTGTGTGTCGTCTAGATGAGTCAGAAGAAGAGGCCCCACCACCCAAAAAAGCAGCCAAGCCTGCTGCTAAAGCTGCTGCCAAGCCCTCAGTGAAGGCCCAACCTGCAAAGGAGTCCTCTGAGGATGATGAAGATTCAGAAGAAGAGGCTCCACCTCCCAAGAAGGCTACTCCAGCTAAACCAGCAGCCAAACAAGCTGCAAAGGCCAAGCCTGCTAAGGAGGCATCTGACGACGACGATGATGATGACGACGATGACGATGGTTAGACTGAGCCTTTGATTTATTTTTTGTTTTACCTTTATTTTTGTGATACTAAGTCAGTGTGGAGTTGCTGGCTTGAAAACCAGTTAAAACTGTATGATGATCAACAAGGGACTTAATACTGATCATGTATGATGTCACCTTTTTTAGTGTCTGATGCAGGTTGTCATAGGTTTGAATTTGGTCACACTGACCATCTGATAGAACTGTTAACAATGTTTCTGCTTTTCAGACTCTGAAGAGGAGATGGATACCACTCCTGCTCAACCAGCCACCAAGGCAAAGAAAGCAGGCATGGTTAAGGCCAAGGAGGAGTCAGAGGATGATGAAGATGACGACGATGATGATGACGATGATGAAGATGACGAGGAAGAAGAGGGTGAGTCTTATGGGAAAATTGAATGTGGGCCAACTGCCAAAACTTCTATGCTAAATCAAGCTAACAATTACATAGACATGTCGTCTAAAAGATTGACAATCATTTTTTAAAGGCATATTTAAGATTGTTACATGTCACCTTTTTACTTAAAAAATGCGAGTTGATAAATGAAAATCTGAAATTCATTTGAAACATGGTTGAGATGGAGATGGTGCTATATTAAGAGATCAAAGAAGAAAAATGAAAACAGCTTTGTAGGTTAAAGAAATTTAACGTGTTTCTGCTTCTTCCACCTCAATCTAACCAGTGCACATATTTTTAGACACTTAACATCAACAATACATGAAGCATAGTTATGGTAAAGCCTTCAAGCCCAAAGTTTTAACACCATTTGCCTGTTTCATTCTTTTTCTGTATTTGCTGGACAGCTGTAAATTAAATAATGCATCACTCGTATCTCAATAGAAGCCCCTGTGACCCCTGGAAAGAGGAAGGCAGAGAGCAAGAAGGACACACCTCCTGCCAAAAAGGCAAAGTCAGAAGGTGAAGGTAAGAATAAATGCCCTGACCTGTTAATAAAATTTCAATATTTATTATGATGATCAACAAGGGACTTAATACTGATGTGTGATGTCACCTTATTATTCTGAATCTGACACAATTGATGCAATTAATAGAATTTTACACAAAGAATAAAACTCAGTGGAACTTTGCTCTCCCATTTTCCAGGGTTCTGTCTGTTTGTTGGAAACTTGAACTCCAACAAAGACTTTGACGAAATCAAATCATCGCTGAGGAAATTCTTCTCCAAGAACAGTCTTGAGGTTGCTGATGTCCGGTTAGGAGGATCCAAGTAAGCAACCATTAAATATTAAATACTTATTTTTATAATTATTATTATTATTATTAGTACTTACTTTTTTGATTACATACAGTTGGTTAGTACAGGTTGGGTATGGACAGAAATGGCATTGTAAAACTGTTCAATTTTGTAACTTTAAATAAACACATTGGCTGGTACATTCTGACAATTTCCTTTCAATTCATAGTGAAGACAAAATTAATCCCACTAAAAAGTGAAATAGATGGGCAGATGCAGCCCAAGTCATTGCTATATGAAACTACAAGTTCTTGGACTTTTGTTTCTTTTTTTAAAACAAGAATGTCTAATTGTTCTTCCATGGCTTGCCTCAACAGGAAATTTGGCTATGTGGACTTCTCAACTGAGGAGGATATGCAAAAGGCACTGGAGCTTAATGGCAAAAAGTTCATGGGTCAGGAGTTGAAGTTGGACAGGGCCCGCAGCAAAGACAGTTCACAGGAGGGGAAGAAAGGTAAATGACTCGTGTTCCTCTGCACATCTGGTGAAGTGTTTATTAAAAAAAAAAAAAAAAAAACTGGATTATTTCCAGGCAGTTGGCTTTGGCAATTAATACATTTCCTAGAAGAGTGAAAAGAAGTTAGTTCCATTACATATGCTGACATTGATACGTCTTCCAGAAAGGGACGCAAGGACACTGTTTGTAAAAAACCTTCCCTTCTCTGCGACGGCTGATGACCTGAGGGAAGTCTTTGAAGACGCGGTTGATGTCAGGTTACCTCCAGGCCAGAACGGTTCAAACAGAGGGTAAGAACAAGCCTGCATGTAACACAAGAAAACTACATGAGTCCTAAAAGGGTAGATGAGAATCCTACAGTGTAAGAGCCTGACTTGCCTTGAGATTGTAGTTGTAGGAAATCGGTTGTCCCCATCATCTTCACATCTTTATAAACTAACATTTTATAGAATACAATTGAATCTAGTTTTTGTGTCTTAGTACTCAAACTTACCATCCATTTACAACTGAGCTGAATTTCAGCTAACAATACTAATCATCCCTTCTCCATTGACAGCATTGCCTACATCGAGTTTAAAACTGAGGCTGAAGCAGAGAAGATGCTGGAGGAGGCTCAGGGAGCTGATGTACAGGGGAGGTCCATCATGATTGACTACGTTGGAGAAAAGAGTCAGAAAGGGGCGAAAGTAGGAGGTAAACTCTTCAGACATCATGTAAAACCATGAAAGCTACTTTGGTATTAAAAATGAGACTTAATAAAAGGTTGTGGTATAATTCATTACTTGTTTCATTATAGGAGTAGAATGTGTTATAGCAATAGAATCATAATGTTTTAACAGTAAGATGCTGTGTATTTCACAATTGGGTATTGGAGAAGTGTGGGCCACTTCAGGATAGTATAAAATAGCTCCTATAGGTACAAGTTAGCCCTGAATGCTAACCTACTGCATTGCATTCAAATGTTTTGTATTTTCACCTTGATCACTGACACCACCGTGCATTATGTATTAAAAGGTCTTCAGTTTTCCTCAAACCAAATTTTAAGTTATTATAATTACTATGTTGATTACAAAGCTCTGGACATGTATTCATGTTCCATTGAGCCTCAGAATGAATATTTCAAGAACCTGCATTTGAATATGGCCAGACTTGCTGGTGCTGTTTTGTTTTGTTTTGTTTTTTTGTTTTTTTTGTTTGTTTGTTTGTTTTTGGGTAAAGATCTTCAGGAGAATCCAGTATTGATCTGGTTCAAGTGTCATATGAAAGAAAAAAGAAAATGCTCCATCTTATTTGTCTCACTAGTCCCCTTCCTCCTTCTCTCCCTATAGGGGCAGGAGCAGCCAGTAAAACACTGGTAGTGAATAATCTTGCCTTCAGTGCCACAGAGGAAGTCTTACAGTCCACATTCGAGAAGGCTGTGTCCATAAGGATTCCACAGAAAGATGGTAGAGTCAAAGGGTAAGTGTCTGTATTGACTGGTAAAACGGTCTGTTATATTGGATTTGATTTTCATCCTTGGCATTAAATCTCAAACTGCTAGACCTTCTCATGAGCTCCTCTTAATCTTACCCATGATTCTGCATGGATTCGCACGAGAAGCAGAGCCAAAGCACAGTTAGAACAGGCTTGCCCTGGTCTCATATGGGTGTTGCTTATGTCTGGTGTGCAACAGATAGAAAAGTCTAATTGAGGAATTGTTTCACAGTAAAATTGGATTACAAACAAACATTGGAATGTTTTTGTTTTCTTCTTTTCCTAATGTGTTGCTTCTTTCCATAGTTTTGCTTTTGTAGAGTTTGAGAGCACAGATGATGCTAAAGAAGCTTTGGAAAATCTTAACAACACAGAAATTGAAGGCCGGTCGATTCGACTGGAGTACAGCCAGAACAGCGGTGGCAGAGACGGGGGAAGAGGAAACTCAGGTAGCTCTTCAAAGTGAAAATTGTGGTCTGTTTGGTTTTTGACCCCAGTTGACTTGGCCAGATATGATGACAACTTGACCTCCTGAAATTCTGTGACGATTCAAAGATAGTCAAGTCCTGATCTGGTCTGGTCATGAGATATAAGCTGGTTGTAGCATTTTTATTTTTCAAAATAATGTGTTGAATAAAATCAAATTGAACCCTAAACGATTTAATGATGGCTTCTCTTTGCCCAGGTCCAACAAAAACCCTCTTCGTCAAGGGACTCTCTGAGGACACGACAGATCAGACCCTTAAAGATTCGTTTGATGGCGCCGTAGCAGCCAGGATAGTCACAGACAGAGACACAGGCTCATCTAAAGGGTAAGTTTGGAGAATTGTAAATACACCGTCTGACTGTTCACGCTTCTCGTGAGCGCCGCTCTGTCCACTAGTGACAGTGTACGGATTCGCATGAGAAGCAGAGCAAACTCGCAGTTAAACAGGCAGCTACCTTAGTGGGAGTTGCCCATGTCTGATGTGAAACAAAAGCAATACAATGACTGATTGGAATTTAAAGTATTGTGAAAGGCAGTCATACTTTCTTAGGTTAAGCGTTAAATCAGCTTTTCAATTTGATCTGATTGTTTAAACTAATTACTTTTTAATGTTAGGGTTATAATTATAATAGGAATTCCCCTTTTTGGTGACTCCAAACCACTCATTAGTTTCCATGTTACTTTTGACGAAACTTAAGTAAGCCTTTCTGTCTTGCCTTGCAGCTTTGGCTTTGTGGACTTTGACAATGAAGATGACTGCAAGGCAGCCAAGGAGGCAATGGAGGACGGTGAGATCGATGGGAGCAAGGTGACCCTGGACTATGCCAAACCCAAGGGTGAAGGAGGTTTCCGCGGAGGCCGAGGTGGTGGTGGATTCGGTGGCGGATTTGGTGGCCGCGGTGGGGGCAGAGGAGGTCGCGGCGGATTTGGTGGTTTTGGAGGCCGCGGCGGCGGTGGTAGAGGAAGGGGAGGCCCTCGTGGAGGTGGACGCGGAGGCGGACGTGGCGGCTTCGGAGGTAAAGGAAATTATTGGATTTGAGGTGGAAAGCAAAGAAGTTAGCAATTTTTGTCCACAAAGCAGTGGATAGAATGTGATCAGATACTAGGTTAGATCTGTAAGCAATAAAATGTTTTCTGAAAATATTTTTTAAAACGGATAATCAGAACACCTGCCCAGGCAAAATATAAGAAACTAGTGATAACTAACTCTACTGTATGCAAAATGCCCTTCAGAGTTGAAGCAGAATATTCTTTATATTTTTAGCATGTTTGGTGCTGCTGGCTGTTAATCAGTTGCCTTTGTTTTCATTTTAGGTGGAAGAGGTGGCGGTGGATTTGGAGCCAAACCCCAGGGCAAGAAAATCAAGTTTGATGACTAAATCCTTAGTCTATTTTACTTTTTGAATGGACTCTGGTTTCATCAATTTTCAGAGCTTTTGGACATTCCAGAAAGCGTCATTGATATATATTTAACTGTTAATGGGCATTTTAGCCCTTTATTTAGATCCCTCAACCTTCCCCACCCTTGTGTGCCAGAATGGTACTTCTGACCTTCTCAGCTCAAGTACTACGTGCAAGTACTGAATGTCCCGAATGCAAACCTGCACCTCTTGCCCTCATTAGCTTACTTGCTTTTCCGAAGGAGTGAAATGGAATGGGTCTGGCAAACAAGTTTGCTGTGAAAAATATGCGCGTCTTTGTCAGATACATTGTGTAAATTTAAACAGTTTGTATGATTTCATTTTACCTTTTTGTAAAAAAAAAAAAAAAATACACTTGTATCAATATGTTTTTGTTTTTATTTTGTTTGTCATTTAGTTTGCTTTAGGTGCCAAGTTTTACTGTAATGTGCAAAGCATATTTTGATAGGTTTGAGAGTTGGGTGTTAAGAGAAAGGCAAAGATGTTTTCATGTTTGTTTTGGTGGGGCACCAGTCAGTGCCTGAGTCAGAGGATGAATGACCTTATCTATGTAACATAAAATATTTGTAGTGCATTGACTAATTTTTCCCATCTGAGAATCTCAAGATTTTCATGTGATTGAATAAAACCTTGTAGGTGGTGATTTTTAAATGTCTGTCCTCATTGCACTCATCAGTCCCACAGGTTTGAATATAGTTTCAGTCAATGTTGAACACAGTTGTCAAGTATGGTACATTTACTGAGTTGCTACTTTATATCTCACTTACTTTAAATCTTATTGCATCTAATACAACACACCATCCTTGCAATAAATCCTGCCTTTTTGAAGCTTGTCAAAATATGTTGTCAGTTGTTGAGTCAGCTCTAGTAATTATGATGCAATTGTAATGCATCATGTTAAGTGACAAATGGGAATGGACAGATCATGAAAAAAAATGCTGTTTATCATTTATTTTAAACCTGTCTGCTCTGGAATGGATAGGAAATTGTTGGTTTACAAGCATCGGTGACAACTGAACTGCCCGAGTTTTGTTGCGTTTTTAAATTGCTGCATCACTTGCAGACAGGTGACAAAGGGAAAACAAACATTAGTAAGGTGCTGGGTCATCATGTGCTGTCAGAACAGCTTCAATGCATCCTAGCATTGATTCCACAGCTGGAAGGACAGAACATCTTCCAAAAGATATTCTGACTTCATGTTTTGATAATGGTGGATGAACACATTGGTCCAAAATCTCAGGTGTTCAGTTGGGTTGAGATCTCGTGACTGAAAGCCATAGCATATAATCCACACCATTTTCCCACTCAAGCCATTCAGTGACCCCTCCAGCGCCCAGTATTTGCTGTGTTTTTCTATTTATTCAGATTTTTCCTTTCATTTGTCCACATTAGTAAATAGCTAAATTATTAAACTGAAAACAGCTGATGGATGGCAAACGTTTTCCACCAGGTGGCAGTCTCCATCAGGTAGCCTTTTTGTCTGACACAGACAATGGCCACAATGGGAAACTGCAGTAGCTGCATGTAAATGATGCTGAATTAGGCACTGTCATTAGAAAAACAGGGTGCCCTGAGTCTGGAGAGTATTGCATAACATTCTACCAATACATAGCAAAACTATCTCCAAAAGCTGACTCAGGCCATTGACACAAGTAAGGTCTTGAAAGTTTGACATCAGAAATGCATTTTTGTTAGTGGAACTTTTCAAAACTCACAGCTAGCAGGGAGGCTATGGGCGCAGGCAACGGTCTAATAAAATGTTCTCATAAAGTTGTGCCCCTAAAATCTCAGCAAGCATACAAGGGCTCTGTCACAGACCTTTTGAGCCTTTCAGTCACATATTGTAAATCCTGGTGGTGAGTAGCTCATGAAGTGAAGCGGGTTACATTTTAGACATTGTGGATTTGAACCTCTTAATAAATGTAAATTTAGAGCCTTAAGAAAATCAGCTACATAATTTTTGCTACTGTATTTAATACATGCAGTGTTCCCAGTGTGTCAGTGATGCCCCCCAGACTTGAAAATGCATAGCTGATGAAGGACTATGAAACTGCAGTAGGTAGGCCATACATCATGTTAAAACTGATTACGGCTTTGCTACTGGCCAACAACCCTATCAGCACCTCAAAAATCAGATTCAGAATCATCGTAATAGTAGAAGTAATCTCAGGCTTTCTGATGTTCTGATGTCTCACTGGGAAGAGGACTGACCCTGAGCTGCTGGGTAGGTGTCTCTTGTCAGTGACACTACCTGACAGGGGACAGCAGTATGCTGTCATCCCATTGCCCCGCTAGCTGAACAGGGACCTTTGTTCCTGAAGGTGCCTGGGCGGGAGGCACTGATGATGGCACCACTGAATACCTCTATTTAGAGATTTGTTGCCCCCCGCCTTGAGCGGTGACAGGGGTCATGCTAGCTTTTCTCTGTGGCGTTATGTCAGCCATCTAGAATGACCTTTGTGCTTTCTTCTCTATCTCTCCATTCATCTCGGAGTGCTGTTTTCTCTTCAGCTTCATTTCATATTGCTGTATCATTTCTTTTGCTTTCATGCTGTTTTTTTTTTAATGTTTCTTATTAAACATAGTAATCCACAGGGGCATGCAGTAGCGCTTTCAACTGGATGATCCAATCCACATGCAACCAGTAATAAATAACAGGACTTGCAGGCAGCTGCCTTGTAATTCACACTAATTATATGAGGAAGAAGCTCACTGAAAAAAAAAAAAAAATGTTTTGCCATAGTATAGGAAGGTGAGTGCTAACATTTTACTCTAGAGTTTTCAATTCTTTAGAGTCAATAGGGCATTGTAAAGAGGAGAGGACAGAGATTGATACTTTATCTCTTTTGTTTAGTGGCTGGTCTTTAAATGGGAGTATACTGCTCAGAATACTCTTCACAATGGATCTTTGTCAAGTACATGGTGTTCTATAGCAGAAGTCACATTGCCTTGGCCTGTTTTCCATTGTGCTATGTGGAGTCATGATAATTTATTTTATTTACACTTCCTGGATATACATGATCAATTCTGGAGAACATGCGTAATCATTACCTGACCTCACCCATTAAGCGGAAATTCAACGGAATTATTGGAGACTTAGATAAAAAGATAGATAAGAAGGTAACTAATTAACATCTTGTTTTTTCTTTTGTTTTTAAAACTGTGCCCAGCCAAGAAATAGGCACACAACTCCGTTTAACCACAATGTGTTGTTTTTATGTAAAGGAAGTGCCAGCACTTGGTTAGCGTAGCCTAGCACAAAGAATCGATCGATCTAACTCTTGGCAAGAAAGTGCATGTCCCTTTAACTGCAGCAAGCTGGTAATATTAAGTGTGTTTGGGACACAACCTTATTCTTCATTTTTAACGCATGATCTCAGTTTCTGCTCATCCCCCCCATTTATCATTCACATTCTCTTTAGTCATGTTTATGGTGCTTTTTTTGGTTCCTCCATTTCTTTTTTTCAAAATGATTTATAGGGTAGGATGTAAGTGCTTTTGCATGGTTGTGTACATTTTTCAGGACAAAAGTCGACTTGATACTTGCTTGAAGTCTTGCGTAATCCATCCATTAAACTATACTATTTTTATTGTATATAAAATCACATTCAGTTATCGGGAACACTATGTTTTGTAAAGTGGTCTACAGTAACATACTCTTCAGTACGCATGATTTATAATAATTGGCACTGCATGCTGTGTGTGAGATGCTCTGTGATGCTTGAGCTGATAGCTGTAGCTGTACTCAGCAACCTTTAGGTTGAGGAATGTTCTTTTTAATTTAAGCCCAAGCAACAATATTCCCATCTTTAGCCATGCCAAAGATGGTGCTCCAGAGTCGTTTGAAGAAAGTCGAGGGTTAGTGTGAAAGCTTGCGGCCCCTTCCAGCTGACCAACTGACCACGCTGACATCAAAAGCTTCCTCCAATTAGTGTCAACAAATATGCTGCTCGCGGTCTACAGGCAGGTTGGAAAGCTGGGTGTGTGTACTCACATACAGTCAAATATCATCACTGAAGTGGGACATTTACACTAGATGATGGTAAATTTTGGCTGGTGGTTGATAAGTCACTTCTCTCAGCCACAAAGGCTGAGAGAAGTCTCAGTCTTAGTCTCTTCGTCAAATTGGGAATGATTGTTTAAAGATCATGTGTTACATAAAGGTAGAGCATAAATTAAGTCTCCTAACATTCAGTGTAGTCTTTAATGATGTCTTTTGTCTGTGGGTTGGACAGACAAAAGGAAGTGGATGAGACATTCATTGGGTAACCATTCTTAGTTTCCCACAGACACATACAGTAAACACTTGAGCAATGACCATTTACACTATGACATCCTACCATAAAACTTCTGACATCCTATTGTACCTTTGTTTATAACCTTTATTTGTTCAGGGTAGATACACAGGCACACGCTGACTCATTGCTCTGACTTTCATCATTTCCTGGAGACTTACTCTAACCTTAACCTAAACCTAATCTTAACCAACCTTGTTAGGTTTTTAGGAATTTTGAGGAGAAAGTGAAAGTGGTGGCCTGACAAGTTACAGTTCCTGCAGCCTTGCTGCTAATGCTGCTTTTTTGAGAGCTGCCAAGTAATGTATTCCAAAACTGCCAAAGTACGGGTTTGAGAGATTGTTCTTAAACCATGGATAATAAAACTACTGCTTGTCAGTGTTATCTATGTGAACCACAATTCATGGACATTTGTTAGAAAGAATTTATACATAAAAGCGAAATACAAATCTTATTTGAGCTGTGACTAAACACTGTTTGGACAGCGTTGGTGTTATATGCAATGGTTGTACTTCCTTACCACTTCCTCTCCTATCAGCTTGATGCTGGCAGCACTGCACTCACTGTTTACTGACATTGGTATTACACAATATCTGGTAAGGATGTCCAAATTAATTCTCACACAGTAACATCCTTGTGTGGCTTGTGCTTCTTTGAACATGGAGCTGTAGGAGAAGATTTCACTTCGACTGATAACCGACTTGTCAACCCCAATTCACACCCCCATGTTGCCAGTATCTGCACGCCCACGTCTTGAAACACAGACGATTGAGGAAATTAGAACCTGTTTAAAGCTTACACACTTTCTTACTTTTGCTGTGTTCAATTGTTTGTTTTTGTTTAACAGTCTCAAATGGTAGGTATATTCTCTGTTGGGGTCAGATTGCATAAACCACGCTGATCAGAATAATAGAGATCATTCATCTTATTTTCACTAGGTTTGACTCCACATCACTGTACATTGAGTTTAACAAAGAGAGCAGTTGAAAGAGATAAACCTGCTTAAGCTATGCATCTGTATCTGGCGAGTGCACCCCTCATGAAACACAATACAGAGAAGATCCCCTTTCTATAATGCTTTCTTGTCTTTTTCCTGTAAGAGATTGTGAAGAACAACAGGAAGGCGTTTGTTTTGTTTTGCGATGTCTTCTTCGTCTTTTTGGGCCAACTTAAATCTCTAAACAATATCTTACACTGTTAGCTGACAATATCAGTCTCAGCAGTTGCGTGCAGTGAGCAGTCACACAATATTTGACTGGAACACTTAACATAAACAGCATGAAATTTCACACCAAGTCAGAAGCATGTACAGCTGCTTTCTGAAAACAAATACAAAATGTTGGGTTGAAAAAATATTTCCCAAACAAATAACCAAACATTACAGGGGAAAGTTGTCATATTTCTTTTTAGATTCTTTCTCAGGTTTGACTCTTGAACCATAAATTTCACTGTGAGCACGATAATGCAGAAGTCTTCAAAGTGATTTACACAAGTAAAAGTTCTCTGACATTTTGTCACAGTTGCAGAGAAAGCAGAACACACTCTTTGGTTAAGCTGCTGAACACTCATCAAGCAAACACTTCATATATTATTTTGATTAAACCATTATTACTTTCATGGTTGTTTGAACATGCATGTTCTCTTCACTGTTCAGTTGTGTAAGTGATACCCATATGTCAACACTGGACACTATTGTTGTGTGACCTGATATGGATTTTCACATAGATGTTTGATGCTGATAAGGCCAAACACAATAACAGCCAATCTAGGACAGATTTTCAAAGACGACTGCATTGTCAAGATGTTTATTTACAAATGACATCCTATGTACATTTTGATTTTTTTTACACATATTTACATCACCGAGACATAATCATCACCCTGCTACACCCGCAATGTTCAGCTTTATAATCATCGAACATCCCATTAATATGCTCATCTGTTGCTTTAAATTAAACACAAGAACCCCACATTTGCCCCCCTTTTATTGGGGAGGCGATTAAATTAACATGACATATGCTCGTACCAGCATTTGTTTTAGTTCACAGTGTCGTTGTAAAACCTCTACCAAATTCATGTCAAGTATATCAGCACATTCAAATCCATGGACAGCATACATGTAAAAAGTTTGCACAATTTTTTCTTTTTTTCTTTTTTTTTTTTAAGGTTTCCAGTAGTATAGGAGCAGTAGAAGTCCAGATCAAGTCAGTCACATTACAAACAAACGAGTGCAAGGACCTCTATGATACAAAAATTATTCAAATCTTTCCTTAAGAATGTGTACTGTGTACGCAGATAATGGTATCAAGGTTACATTTAAATAGAAATTGTGACCAATGATGAAATGAAGAGTTTTCTGACCAAATCATTGAGGTAGAGAGAGTTGTTTCTTTCTCTTACTTGAAGCCATTTGTAGCCAGTGCAGCATGCCATACTGGTCCAAGTGAAGGCAATACATAACACTTAATACATACCCAAAATGCTAGCATGACAGCAGCATGTGCAATGGCTTTCGAACACTAACGCTAACTGCGTACAAACTAAACCAACCATTATTTCCCTCTGACCAATACGAAAGCACAATATGCTACTGCAATTAAAACATTTTTCATGGTTTTATTTACCAGTTGTCCCCCGCAAGAAAGTTTAAAAAAAGTGTATTCACATTAATGGTTTTACTATCATTGGTTATTTTTGGGGGAGCTCGCTGCCACAAGGCTCCTGGCCAAGAAAAACCTTCACCATTTCTAAGCAGAAAAAAGAGGAAGAATAGGTGTTGGCCACAGTGGAAGGGAAGAGCTGGGTGTTTGTATGAGTGCTGTAAAGTATTTAGCAAGACATTACAAGAGAATACAAAGCCTGTAACTGTAGAGCAAGTAAATGTCCTCCTTATTGTGCCCATTGATGCAGCAGCCTCTCCACATAAAGGAGATACATTGTACTGTACTTCCTACAGGTATCCACCAAGGTTTAGCTCAGCTCATTGGTGCTGTCCTTACCTGGTGCTTTCGTGAAGCTATAGGATCTCCACTTTCTGTGCGCAGACCAGGTCACTGTTAACCAGATTCCACATGTGCATGAGGTCCGACGGGAGCAGCTTGTGCACCACAATCATGCTCTTAAAGAAACACGGTTCTCGGTTTAACTTACTATTCTTATTTTTCACCAAGCCAAACGTCTTAAAGGCATTGTGTTTTACAGGTGTGACCTGAAGCACCTCCAGACACATGCCCAAGAAGACGTCATCGATGGGGTAAAGCTCCAGATTGTCTGCGACCCAGTGGAGCCTCCTTGCCAGAGTCCCATCCATCAGAAAACCCCCTCCACCTGCATATGGAGGGTACAGAGTCTTATTATACAGAGCTTGGGGTATGTAGTATTTGTTTTCTTTTCTACGAATGGGCTTAGCCTTGAAAATCACATCCCCCACAAACAGGTTCTTTTCATGGTTGCTGCTGTCCAGGAATTCAAAGATGTTCTCCACGCTGACAAATACATCATCATCCCCCTTAAACACGTAGCGCACGCTGGGACAGTAAGTGTGGAACCACTTGAGGAAGTGAGTCTCTTTAAGTGTGAGGTTGAAGAAGCTATCCAAGAAATCCCACTGGAGAATATCCCCATAGATGTAGTCCTCATACTCCACAAGCTTCTGATGGTTCGCTCTCTCTGCCTGATTGGAGGGTTTCCCAAGGAGGAAGAGGGTCTTTATCCTCTTGCCATCCACCACCTGCTCTTTGCCCCAAGTTTTTCGAATGACCTCCCTGCGGTCATGCTGGGTGGCCACTGATTTGACTACCATGAGCAAATATATCTCCCCTGTGCAACTCTTCGGGTGGTTGAGAAGCATGGGGAAGTAGCGACAGTGTCGATAAAGCATGAACTGCTTGAAATTGTCCTCCAGGCTCTGGAACCAGTCCTGGCTTGTGAGGTTGAGGTTGGCGCTGCAGTTGGAGCTGGTTACATCCCAGGTTCTAGGGCTGCTGTTGTCAGTGCTTCTGGGCTCCTGTGTGGTGGCATGAGCTTTAGGCTGTGGCTGGTGTTTACTAGCTTTCCAAAAGGCTTTTTTCCCCAGGTTCATGCCAGTTTTCTCTTCCAGTGCAGCTCCAGGCTCCACTCCCTCAGAGGTATCCATGCGGGCCTGCCTCTGGAGTTCAAAGGGAGCCCCCATATTGATGGTCCCTCTCTGGACAACAGTCAGCGCCACCGCGGCCAGGAAAAACATGACACTCACCTTCTTGTACACCCTCCAGCGATCTCTGTTGTTAATCCTGAGTGAAGACAAAGATCACAGATGCCAGTCAGACAGGGCAAAAATATCTAACCCAAACAAAAGCTAAATATTGAATTGTATTATTATCATGATGTGTTGTTTTTAGGGAGTTTAACATTCACACAAGTACACGAGTATCAAACAAGAAGTGAATTTAAAAAAAAATAAAACTTCAAAAATGACTCCCCTGGTCCAGAGCCTGAAACAAAAGCATGCGCTGGAATGGGAATGGGTCTCTTTGAGATTCTGATACTAGCTCTAGGGCGCCCATGGCCACCAGAGGGCCCACAAGAGTGCTTAAAATGTCCCATAAAAGAGCGTGAATTTTTTTTTTGTAATACATCATATAAACGGTAATCATACAAAATTGCAATGTTATGTTAATGGCGTGGCTAGCTAATACTACTGGGTTCAACAATTCCTGCTGCTTCTGACAGACCAAGACAGCCAGTTTAGGACCCCATATAGGCTACGGCCGGCCCTGTGCTAGCTTCCAATTCCAAATTCCAAAACCACAGCTAAAAAGCAGCGAACCTAAGCTGCTTAATGTTCCAGTGTCAACATAGTTCATATAGATAGAAAAAAATATTGATAAAAATCAAGAATAATCCATACCACAAAAAGAAAAAAAAACTGAGATTAAACTTCATGGCCATATCACCCAGCCCTACCTGAGGGGAAATGATTACAGTGTGCTCTCTGTTAGTAACTTTTGCATACACAGTGTACAATAAGTCATATAAAAACACAGACGACACTAAAATGTAAATTTTTCCTCCCTATGAGTTGTAGTGGTTTTACCACTACTTCTCCAAAACAAATCAGCCTACACACAGCTTTGAGATATGTAGTTCCCTTAGTTTTTTAACATAATCACAGTCAGATAAATTAGGCCTTGTCACGTTTTATTTAACCAGTGTCACTTCTGGAGGAAGATGTGGAATGTTCTTGCAAAATGAAGTAACCCCTGCACTTCAAATTCTCACATTTCCATCATGTCATGCCAGGGCTCGTTGCATTCATGACCCCACAGACACTCCCAGGGGGAGTGGGCCCCTCAACCTTTGAAGGAGAGGTTTTTTTTTTTTCTCTCTCCCCAATAACCATAAAACAAGGTAAATCCAAGTCAAGTCTGGGATCAGGTTAATCCAACACGCTGTTAAAAAATGGGTCAATTTAGTCATTAAATTAGAGACAGTTACACTGTATAGCCTATCTTGAAACAAAGGTAAAATTAAAAAAAAAAAAATTAAGACCTTCTCACTACTTAAATAGGGTACATGCTACACCACCACCTTCAAAGTTTGTCTGAATATACGAATTAGCCCAATGCACACCCACTCTTTTTTAAAATGTTTTTTTTAAAGAGGTTTAGCACAATTTGCACTTAATTGCGAGAATCATTTTCTTCGTGAGTGACTTAAATACAGTTAGAAGATGTTTCCTTATCTGCTACCTTTGCATGGACAGTCAAACAAACAGAAAAGGATGAAAACCGTCAGCCAGGGATCGTGTAAAAATAACACAGTAGCCTATAATGATTCAAATATTAAAGAGGGTGCCACTTACATTTTGTCTCTTATGCTTTCGACGATCTGTGATGGTTGCTCTGAGGAAATCAATGGCTCAAATAAAGTGCTGATTATCGAGAGCAGTGAAGTAGAATGGCTTGACGTTATGTCTCCTCGGCTTTTGGACAAAATGATAAAAAATATAATATTAATCCTAGTTGAGTTGCAAATAGTTGTTGCGAGAAACGAGCGGGGATCTTAAGAGTGTTTCTGCCTGATGATGCAGACGTGCGCTGCGTCATCTGCGCTGCTGCTACTGAGGACTGCTCTCACTCCCCCACTGAGATCCATGCACTTTTAAAAGCTCACACACCCCACACACACACACACACACACACACACACACACACACACACACACACACACACACACACACACACAAACACAGGACGCAAACGATGAATGAACAAGGAGGCAGGAGTCCGTCGTTTACACAAGCATAATACTTCAAACCCCAATGTGAACACTGGATTTCTTCTGTTTCTTCTACATTACTTACGTATGTGCGATAAAAAACAATGAAGTTTACTTTTGTTTTCATTGTAGGTTCTTATTGAACATCATGTGTTTGCCATCTACCATATTAAAATACCCAGAGTCCAAAGTCCCCACCCGCCTGTAAATTGTCCTTTGTTACATTCTAAAATATAAATTAGCTTACAGAATATATTCCGCAGCTTTAGCTACATGAGTGCCTGAATGCTGTTTCAAAGCTTTAAAGCCAGGAATATACAGGTAATTGCGATGAAGAAATATTGTGTAATTTATGATTTTGAACTGAAACACAAACAAGTCTAACACTGAAAAAATCTGAACCCAGGCAAAAAAACTCGGCATTTGTAATTTTTGTGTATTTGTAGAATGCAAACTCCTCCCCTTCACATTTGTTTCTCACTTGTATAAAACAGGTGAAATAAAATACACACACACACACACACACACACACACACACACACACACACACACACACACACACACACACACACACATAAAGTACATGTCTTGCATTCAGGTTTTTACTTAAAGTCCAAAATGTACTTAAAGTATCAAAAGAAAAAAGTACTTGTGGACCAAATGGACCATTTCGGTTACATTATTATGTATACTATATTTCGGGGTTGGTGACATGAATGTGTAAGCATCAGTCGTTTACTGTTGTATTGAGGAGGAGCTAATTTTAATAACTTTATTTTCTCCTGGGTACTTGAGTCCATAAGGATATTCCATATATTATAACATGATAACATTCACGTGTAAAATCTCCTGTGAAGTAATCAATAATTAAATCCACAGATAAGGTTAGTGGAGTAAATGGCACAGCAATTTCCCATGAAACGCAGAAGAGTTCAAAGTACTTAATAAGCCTTAAGTGCATATATAGTTACGGTAGTCACTTTCTACCACTGTTATCATTTGACCTTGCTGTTCCAGAGATGTTCACGTGTGAAAACCGATCAACGAACATGAAACACATTTCCATACAGTGTGTCAGTCCTGAAGAAGTACTTTCTAAAACCATAAAAACTGCTTTGGTAATGTCCAATCTCCACTTTCACAACACAAAGACAATACAGCCACAGTACTTGGTCCTCGTAGCTGTGTACTACGCCGCAGACAGTTAATAACAGGCTACTTTGTTTGCTAAATAACAATACACTGTTGCTACTGTAACTCTGTATTGTTTCAGGCCACACAGTGTGTCACTGTGTTTCACTCTTAACCCCTGATTTATTATCCTAAACGACATTATTGAAATGAATCATTTTAATATTCAAAGTTATATTAAGGCTGAAAGGCTTATATTCACAAGGCTGTCCTATACAGCGACATCATAGATCATCGTTGCAAACAGCTTATTACGACCCACGGTTCAACAACTATAACTGTATGTTTATTGCTGTAACCATGACGACGAATGTCCTTTAACCTTGAGGAAATTATTATTTTAACCTAAACTTCAAGCTTTTCCTAAACCTTTTTTTGTGCCTAAACCTAACCAAACCGTCACTGTTCCATAAGCTTAACCGCATTTCTGATTGTGACTATGATGAAGAAGGTCCAGTACTCCTGCTGCCGTATATGGATGCCATTTCAGGAGTTGCTCCTATGGGGCATATCTGAGGGTAGGAATAAATGACATATATAGTGATATATACATGGTTATATGGTATATATGGTATATATTATATGGTATATGGTTCAGAATTAAGGTTAGTTGCTCGTTAACGCTCATCTTCTGCTCTATGTGTATTAGCTTTTTAGCCTCTTTTAGTTCTTTTTTTCCCACATTTGATGTATGGTTAAGTCTGACATGCTCTCCATACCCCTAACCCATTTCCAGCAAAATAACGAACCTACCATATGCAGCAGGTGCAACGATGTTCAAGACCAAAACAGGGCAAAAAGGAGAATGAATACTTGGTGACTGAGATTTATTAGGTGGTCCAAAATATGAATCCAAATGAGTGCTAATCTTACTTTATGTCTTTCAGGAGTGTAAGTATAGGCAATTGCTTGCAAACTAATTTGCCATAAAAACTTTAAAAGCAGGGATATGGTGACAACTACACATTTGTCAACTTGTTTCTGCCACACTCTCTATTAGCCACAATTTGATAATACAACTTTAAGTAAAGGTAAATATAGGAAGTGACCAAACACCTTAAATCAAAAGGTCTGTCATGAAGTGTTTTACAAATTAAAAGGATACAGTATGAATACTGATGCTATTGAAACACCTAACACAAAGGAAGAATTGCGTCTTGATTTGAGTGCGTCAGTTGTCAATATTTGCACAATGGAAACTTGGGAATGTGCAGTTAAGAGGTTTATATGAACCTTTGGCTTTTAATGTTGGCCTTCAGGCAACAACCTCAACAACTACTGCACCACAATGAATTGCAAAAGTATTAAAAATGTTATTCCGTCCATAAAGTGGACTTTCTTGTATGCATCTGACATCAGCAAGAGCTGAATGAGCTGTCACAGAACAAACAGGTTTTTATCACCTAGCCAGCCTTTCACAGCAGCTGTGTAACTAAGGATTTCATGTATTTGACAGCCTATAAAAGTGACATACTGTATGTCACTTTTGAAAGGAGCGGTCAAGTAAGGTGAACGCATTCTTACAAGACGACTCACAGTTACTGGAAATCAATAGAAAGCCAGAGTTATGTTTTCTCTCATGTGATACGGTCTGAGGAAGCAAAGATACCGTATTGTGGGGCCATATCACCAACAGAGGAGTTATGGGAAGGTCTCTTAGCCTAAAAACAAAATAAGGACTGGTGATGGCCGAAATGCTGATTGCACAGCTGTCACCACCACAACTGCACTTAACCCTTGCTGTGGCAAACTATGTTCTTCTGCCTCTTTATGGTCTGGGAGAAGAACAACAAAATGTCTCTCTGTGCTTCAAAACAGGAATTTTTCAGTTTGAACACAGCTGCGATCCAAAATCTCTCCTTCCTATTCTTCTCTCTCCATTTCCTGCATCCAACCAGCCATCCTTCTCAGGGCCATGTGCATCCTGTTGCCTGCTGGCTGTGTTTTTTCCCGTTTTGATTTTTTTTTTTTTTTTTTTCCTTTCTTGGGTTTCATGCTCTGCAGGGGGTTCTTTTTCTTCCTCTCTGTGGATTCATGCTCTGCAAGTGCTGCGGAGAAGTGAAGTGGTGATGGACACCACTCGTCCTCAGTTTTACCTTTGCTGAAAAAGGCAACATTTGTCACTGATATCTAACAGAGGCAACAGCCAGTAAGGAAAACTGAGCTCTGTGACTCATTGTAGTGTGATTTGCGTCAGGATATGACCTTTGTTACTGCAATTTTGTTGATTTTAATGGGGTCACTCTTAGTGATGTACCAACTAAGGGTGTTTTAGTCCTTTTGAAATGAACCAAACTCAGTCCTCTTACAGTGGACCAAAAAGTGGACCGACAGGAAAGGAATCAGTTCTTTTTGCGTTCACATGTGTGAAAGAGGACTCCAGTTTTATGGTCACTTCAGCTCTGATGGAGCCTCAGTCCTCTGTCTGTCCACAACTATAGTTCCTCTGGAACTCTGGTTGTTTCATGTGTTTCAACCCTGCAGAAGTAGTCAGTAGTGGCATCAGCCATTTTCTATGGTGTGGTCTGCGGGGGCAGCAGCATCTCCACTGCTGACAGGAAAAGACTGAACAGACTGATCAAGAAGGCCAGCTCTGTTCTGGGATTCCCCTCGACCCATTGGAGGTGAAATGGGCAACAGGAAGATCATGGCTAATGTTATCATCCCTGTTGGAGAGCGTCTCCCACCCGCACTGAGCAACTCCTCCAGTGACAGACTGCTGCACCAGTGGTGTGTGAGTGAGAGAAACCACACGTCTTTCCTTCCTGCTGCTGTCAGACTATATAACAACAATGCACACCAAGAACACCAAAAACACTTACAATACACCATGTGCAATAATAATTCACACACATAACTGTGGAATTTCCCTTTTCTGCTGCCTATTTTTTAATATATTTTTATACTATGTATATGTTTTTTCTATTGAAATTTTGCAGTTTTCGTCCTTTGTACTTTCCACTTTGCTGCTACTGTGTGACTAATAAAGGAATATTTTATTCTTATCTTATCTTATCTCTCCTCGGACCAAACTATTCCTTCCACCAGTCTTGCTATCGTTACCAGCGGCCATGGGTCCATCCATGTTTTTTTCGGGCATCTCTGTGCAACTGCTGAAACCTTAACTTAAAGCCCCCCTCCACTCAAGAATGTGTTTTGGTCAATATTGCTTCCTTAAATGTTTTGACCTTCACTGTACAGAATGATGCATGTTTGACCACTTAGAAGGCTGTTTTCAAATGAATCTGTTGAAAGTGAAAAATTTCTCTTCGCTTATCTAAAAACCAAATAACTGGAAATATGAGTTAGAGGGTATGATTAAGGTCCAAAGATAAGACCAGATATTAATAAGGTTAATGATTACAGAGGTATTTGGATAAAGGACCACCTGTATGCTGGGAAATGGTGGTAGAGTTGTGAAATCTCAACATGTGAAATGATACAATATGACTCACCCTTGTCATACTTAGCTCTCCTTCATTACTCCAATAGTGTAACTTTACACCTTTTCACCTTATTGCTTATGCAACAATGTGGGAGTCAAGGTGGGATGGGGGCTGGAGGGTTGGAGGGCGGTAAGAAAAAACACAGTTAATAAGAAATGGAAAACTTTGCTGCTACTTTTGACATAGAGGAAGTATGTGCTAATCCTTTGTTGGGTTTGACACACCTGAGGGACTTGGGAGAGGATTACCTTTGGACTGTCCGACTCTCGTCAAGTGTCTGAATTGGAACGAACGGGCCTTCATCTGTCCCTCCTCCCTTTGATAAGTGAGGGGCCCTGGCTTCCGGCTCCTCAGTCACCATGAAGAATTTACTGGCATGATAGAAAAGTGGCTCTGCCAGGATCTTTTTCTTCCCCCTCCTTTTTCCACTCAGCCGCCACTTGGAGGATGTTCTTCCCTGAAAAGACTGATAGAACAAAGGAGGTGTGATCAAGCTGTCTTATGAATGTCCCTGTTCAGCTGTGTTAAAGGCAAACACTTGCTTCCTTTCTAAAAAAAGAAAGAAAAAAAAAAACAGAGACTCTAATTTGGTTTAGTAACACAGTCTAGTAAGATCAGCAGCAGCAAGCTTCACACACAGTCTGAAATACTTGTTCTTACTCAAAATCTGTCTTCCTTATGCTTTGCTGATATTGCCAACTCGAGTTTCCAGAAAGACTTTTGTAGTGCTGACACACCTTCCTGTTTTGCTGCAAAATCATTACTGATTTAGGTCAACTTAAGTGTCCCATCAGCAAAGTCACAAGAATGACATTAATGATTATAGGATGTTATTTTGGGAAACCTGGTGTGTTCCTTTACTCATTAGCATACTACAGCATTAAAACAACTTTGAGAAATTGACGAACTATGTCAAGGTCCACTTACTCATTATTCCAGAGCTTTTAATGTCATCAGCAGAGGTTGTTTTTGTCAATTACCATCTCTCAAAGTTCAAGCATGAAAAATCAAGCCTTGCCTTACTACTAGTGTAGCATCTTTTTCACCTATTACCCACTGGTACATCACAGTGTTGCTGAGAACCGCAGTTGTGAGTGGTGTTTTTCCTCAACGACTAAAAGAGGCCACATATGAGCCCATCCCACACTTAAAAACAAACTTTGCTAAGCAAAACAAATGTGAGATTTAATACTTTTACACAAGGAAAGACTTCAAGGATGAAAGACTAATTTGTGTTTTTCTCAAATGTACATCTGGTGAACTCCCCCACTTCGTTAAAGAGCAGCACACAGTGGCTTCTGTAACCTTTTCTATGAGACCTGGGCTATATCAAGCAAAGCTTGAAGTCCAGGATTGAAGTCCTAAAAGTGCTCATAATAATGGAAAGTTTGAAAATCTCCAGTTTTGTGACATCTGAGCAAAACTCCATCTCATCAGGTCAAAGGCTCCAGAACGAGAAAATGAGTGGCTCATGAGATTGTTTTAGTCTGTGGCGTTTGATGTCAGAAGTCAAGTGTCGTGCTGCAGAGACGAGAGTGTCGTCCATGGTAAGTCACCCTCGCTGGGTGAAACATAAGCCCAGCGGAAGGCGACTACCTGGCTTGCTGTTAAACTGATTCAGCTGTGTAGTCTTTTATCTCCTCCTGCTGAAGAATCACAGCCTTAGTCTGGCATTTACCATGTCCCACAAGACATTCTAACCCACAGTTTGGATTTCACTAGTGTACATAGAGAAATAGTGTAGCTGCATTCATGGTAAATGTTAATGAGTAGTTTGTGAGGACATTCCTGAGAAGGTCAAAAATATAAAAGGTGAATTCCAAATAAGCTTTAGACTTTTAGCCGCTTTGACCTTAAACATTAGAATGTTTTTTGAAAATACCCAAAGCTTGGCAAGAATGTCTCCTGTCAATATTTAATGGTGTTTTTTTAAAAGAGTGTCTTTTGCTTAGTTGGTGCACATGACAAAACTACCAAACATGGGCCTGAAAGGAAAGGCACACAGCTTAAATGTTTACACAAAAGGGCAACTGTGTGAGCCATTTTGATCTATCTGTTCAAAAGGACTGGTCAGGAGGAAACAGGAGGCGCAGGAGACAGAGCACAGTCTCTTCTTGGTTGGCGTCACCTTTATCAGTTGTCCACATGGCTGTCTACTGATAAACCGCATCTGAAAAGGGTGCCAGTGATCCTGATGACACTCAGGGCCTCTTCAGAGGATGCCCCTGTCTCACCAGATTAATTGCACAGATAATGGGATGTAGAGCAAAACCCATCTTCTCATTCACACTTTGAAATGGTTAAACTTGAGATCTCTTTTTTCATTCTAATGAACTCGGCTGCAAAGCAGAGTTGTGCAGAGTTGACGGACTCAGATCTTTGCTGTGAAATGCTAAGATCTGAGTCGTCAACTCTGCACAACAGTCAACTCTGTGAGTAAACCTGCCATGATCACCCATGGATGTGATGACAAGAATACTACCTTATCTGGGATTTATAACACTTACACTCTAAAAGACAGGACCTCAAGGTGAGGTAATAAGGCAGACATACCTAAAGGCCTTGATCATGTCAACTTTTAACCTAATTAGACAAAAATTAAAAAAGTAAACCTGAAGCTTTTCGTGACGAGTTGACATTACAATAGCTTTTACAACTTGTTTGAAACTGTTTTATAAAACTGAAATACCAAGTCCCATAAGCCCTGGAGGTGAACACAGTCATGGAATAAGTCTGATTCCCTTCAGTGTGGTAAAAGCCACAAAACCATTTGAATAATATTCTCTTATCTTGGGAGAGCCCCACCCCCTAGTCTTTATCACCACTTTTGTTTGATTGCTAGAAAAGATCAGCAGTTCTCTCTCTGTCACGTTACAGGCACTGACAGTACCAGACGTGGCTCGAATCGGGTTGCAACGGCCACCTGGCCGGAAGTGCGTCGACTGTTCTGCATGCGCAGCCTGTTTCCTCACATTGTGCTGCTGCTCACGTGCAAAGATCCACAATATTCATTTCTGAATAGTTCATCTCTCAGGGAACGAGTGAAGTTAGTATAGACCGCTCAGATACCAAAACTAACGTGGTCAATCCTTTAGCCTTTATACTACAGTATCAGGAGGAAGTTGACTTACCATCTGTCTGTTATTAAGAAATGTCGGCTAGGTGTAATCAAGTCTATTTTGGTGCTAAGCGTCTTGATCACAGGAAACATAACTTGTAGAGTTCTTGTGATTAATACTGCACAGTGAGTTTTTTAGTGTGTGTAGTTTAGCTCGTGTGTGGAAAGACATAGGCCTTTTTCCCAGCAAACATTGGCATTAAGGATGGCTCTATTCAATTGTCCAGTAAGTCATGACAGTGTGACGGTGAGCCCGCATTATTCTACAAGGACGCTGAGATCAAATAGGCTAAATGGAATTCCACCATGCCCACTTCATGATTTACAACTGTGTGTATCTTTACTGTGTGACCTGCCATGAAAAAGGTTCACTGGACAGTCAGCACTGATATCACAAATAGGGGACGACTGCACCTGTTGGGAACCCAGGAGAGGCAAAGGTCAAGTTGTTGAGTCGTAAATGAATGAATTTCACTTGCTTCCTCTCAGTCTCCTGCCATTCTCAGGTTTTAAAACTTGCTTCAGGTGCAGCTTCTCTAAGTTTGGGTTGCTGACTATTAACATGTAAGAAATTTGCTTTCCAGCCACAGCCAAAATGAAAAAGACGAGCGTTACCACAGAATTCTACAGCCAAGATCGAGCCTTGTGGCAATAATTTCAAAGACTGTTTACTGTTTAGGATCCCCATTAGCTTCTGCCTCAGCTTCCTGGGGTCTGTTAATATGCACAAATAAAACACAAGACAAGATCTACCCATGGAAACATGAGGAATATAAAATAAATAAAATAAATGAGTGGTGACATACTCAGTTGAAAAAAAAAAGACCCCAAAAAAGATAGAAGTTAGATATTCAGCAACACCATATCAAATAATATAAACAAAATTCGCTTGCAGTTTGAAACTTTTGGATTATGAATTAATTTGATGTAGATTGATGACAAGTTCCAATCTGAGGAATCTCTGATAAAACCGTAACTAATTAGTTTTCGATCTTAGAAGACATAACCGACCCTTCTCAGACTTTCTACTGAAATTGTGGCTAGTGTGTTTAAAAGAATTCAGGTTCAGAAGTTGGTTTCTTGATGAACAACAGCATACTTAATGAGGTTCGGTTAAGCCAGGCAGTAAGGAATGCATTTTCCATTTTGACAATAGTTTGAGCCACCAACATACTATAGCTGTTTAAGCGGCGTACACTCCTGGATGGTGACAATCTCCGCAGTTTTTTTTTACACAGTTTCCAGTTTAGTAGATTCAGTATATGTCTACATTTCTTTTAAAAATCCATTTACAGACTTTCATCAGTGATCAGTACAATGTAACCTGAAAGCAGAGAGAGGAAAAGGTGCTGCCAGAAATATCACATCACCTTAATGCTTGATTATTACTCTTAACAACAGTAATGAATCACATCATTGCACTCCATCCTGTTGTGCTGTCCCACCTGCCTCTTTACCACGCTGACTGTTTCCAACAAAAACAAACTAAACAATATCAGACATACCACTTCCAAAATCTACAAACTGACCCTTAGACCTCAACAGCAGAGCCATTACACACACTCAATCAACACTTCGTCAAATCTGAAGTGTCTATCTTGAATGCAATCATAATTGTTCATGAGAACTTTAATGAAGATTTAAGCATGTCCCCAATCAAAAGTAATCCAACTGGAAAATTCAATAACTGTATAGCAGGTAATAGGGAATTTATTTTACACAGCAGAATACAGGTGAAATGTCACACATTTTATTTAAAACACATCAAAAATGTATCAAAATCAATTACCATTACAAAAAAATGTAGTAATGGACATAAATACACATCACGACACCTGGAAAACAGGTTCAAAGGTACAATGCAAAATTGCTGGATTTGGACATTCACACAATTTCAAGTTTTTTGTCAGACATTGTATGGACAATAAGTCGACTATATATATCAATAATAATAATCTGTTTTTTAAATATCATTTAAAAACATACCCTGCCTGCAAGTTATGTCAGGACCTGTGTCATTCTTTAAACATTTGTGGGAGCATAAGTTAACAAGAGCAGCTACTCTGATATGAGCTAATGTTTTATATTTGAAGTAAAGCTGTTACAATTATTTATTCATGTGGGCAGATATTTTTCCACCAGTCAAAAAATCAATATATACAGTACGTAGTGAAATTCAGAGGACTATAAGATTGTAGATTCAAAGATGGAGAACTTTACAAAATGAGGTTTTTGTACCATTACTGAACAAAAGAATCTTTGCCGTTGCTCATTATGAAGATTAATTAATCCCTTTACGTGATATCACCAGAAAGATTATCAAACAATTTTTCTCCATTTACCTGATCACCCCCTCACCCCCACCCCCCCCCCCCCCCCCCCCCCCCCCCCCCTATCAGCGTTTCCTAACTCTTAATCCTCTGTTTACTATGTCGGTAAAGAACAGCTAAACTATACTTGTGCTTAAGTTTGAACGCT